>NW_026562388.1:9060000-9277500 GCF_027474105.1 Poeciliopsis prolifica
AAAAACGTCACCAAAATTCAAAGCTTTGGATTAAGAACTGGAGACATCGCGAGCAAGGATTATATTTGTTGAATAGAACATGGGAGTGAGGTTTTTTCTTTTTTTCATAAAAAATACAGTTTTTAATGTTTTCGGTTTGGTCGTTTAATTAACCGTTTACGTATAATTTTATAATTTTTCGCTGTATTTATGTTGTTGTGGAATATATGCACATGACGGAATGACTGAAACATCAGAGCAGCTTAAAGTAGAAGAAAGCATTTCCTGCTTATTCGTTATTAGAAAATCAGATGGCAGTTATCCTTTCCCCCCCAACCGACCGTGAAAGCTTAACGTATTCCCGCTCCTTTAATTGAAACTTATTGTACTGTTTGAAATTGTATTATGACTGCAGAATAAAATCAAATGCACCATTTCAACCAAAGATTGGAATGCACTTCTCAAGCAGATGTACTCTGGTACATCTGCGCCGAGACTGAGCCATTTTTCTAGCCTTTTAATGCTAACGCTATAGCCACCGGAAGATGTCCAACCCCAGAGTACATCCGGGGCGGATGTGCGCATGCGCGGGGCCCGGTCGGTTGTGCGCATGCGCGGAGCCGGGGCGGTTGTGCGCATGCGCGGGAACCGGTCGGTTGTGCGCATGCGCGGGGCCGGGGCGGATTTGCGCATGCGCGGGGCCGTGGCGGATTTGCGCATGCGCGGGGCCGTGGCGGATGTGGGATTGGACAACTTCCGGTGGCTATAGCGTTAGCATTACAAGGCTAGGAAAATAGCTCAGTCTCGGCGCAGTTGTTTTTGTTCAGTCCCTGGTTGTTCATGTGGGGCAAGAAAACAGCCATATCTGTCATATCATGCGTTCCCGACGGACCTGGACCAACGGAGGCAGTGGATCCAGGCGATCCGAAGAGATGAAGGTCCGGACTTTTGCGTAAAGACGGGGAGCACTTTCGTATGTAGCCGCCACTTCACACCGGAGGATTTTGTTAGCGGATCCACCACCAGCCGCCTTAAAAGTGGGGCTGTTCCTTCCCTGTTTGCCTGGAATAACTTCACTGCACCGGCAATGAGAGAGTCTGCTTTCGAGAGGGCGAAGAAACGGCAGTTTGTCCTCTCAGAAAGCGAGCCAGGCTGAAGATGCTAATGCAGACCATGACTACATGGCACATCCACCCGCAGGTAAAAGATAGTAGTATATTATATATATTTTCCATGTAAGATAATTTCAGTAAAATATTACTATTGCTATATTATTATTATTATTATTATTATGATCACATAATAATGAAAATTTGAGATTATGTGGTTATTTATTTTGTGGAGAGATGAAGTCAATGGCTGTAGTGTATACATACATGCTCCGACTCACAACATGTATTGATCTTCACAGAAGTAATATTTCAAATATATAATTAAAACTGATTGCTAACCATATGTTTTGTTATTTTATTTTGTGGTTTTACAGGTGCACTTGATGAAGCTCTGGATTATATCAAGGAGTTGGAGGCCAGACTTCAAAAAGTGGATTTGTCTGCCACACTTTTTAGCCGCTACTGTGCCTCTGATGACCAGATCCGGTTCTACACCAAATTTCCATCTGAATGTGTATTCCGGATCTTCTGGGAGTCCATTGCACCCTCTTCATCATGTCTGGTGTACTGGACCAGAGCACAGAAACTTGGAGAGGAAGCATGTGCTGAAGCCAGCCCTGCCTGCTGCATGCCTCTGATTGATGAGTTCCTGATGCAATTCAGGGTAGCAGTGGGCATCAAGGAGCAGCTCATTGCTGACATGTTTCAAGTCAGCATAGCTACTGTCAGCCGAGTGACCATCACCTGGGCCAACTACCTCTTCACTGTGTTCTCTTCCATCAACCTGTGGATTAGTCGTGAGAAGGTAAAAGCCAGTATGCCTCAGAAATTTCTGAAGTTCTCTCCAAATGTCCGTGTCATCTTGGACTGCACAGAAGTTGCTCTGGAAGCGCCGTCATCCCTCACCTTACAGTCTGAAACGTTCTCTGCCTACAAGAACCACACCACTCTGAAAGGGCTGATTGGAGTTGCTCCCTGTGGGTTGGTGACATTTATTTCAGCGTTGTATACAGGCTGCATCGCCGACAAAGAAATAAAGAAGGTCAGTGGAATCCTTCCTCTGCTTGAGCTGGGAGATGAAGTCATGGCAGATAAAGGCTTCCTCATTCAAGACCTCCTTCATGAAGTTGGAGCCAAACTCATCATTCCACCATTTAGGCATCCTGGTCAGTTCAGCAAGGAAGAGACAGAGGAGACCCAGACCATTGCTCAGCTGCGGATCATTGTAGAGCGAGCAATCGCTAGAGTAAAGTGCTACCACATCTGGGATTCCCCTGTGCCTCTCACTTTAATAGGAACTGTCAATCAAATCTGGCACAACTGTTGTGTTTTGGCAAATTATCAAGGCCCATTTTTTGTTGCAGACTAAATTATTTCTGTATGTTAATTGTTGTAATGCTATGTAAAAAGTTAAATGTCTAGACCTTTGCAAAAAATATTCAATTAAAACACACTTTAGCAGCATACTTGACTTTCTTTCTGTATTAAGTTGAATTGCAAGGAAAACAAATCAAGTACAATTTACAATATCTAGTAAAAACAAAAAAAATCCATAACTATTTCATATTTTATAATTGTAGATTTAAAAAATACTGAAGACAACCTCAAGGAGAAAAATTTTAAAACATAAGTTTTAAGACAACTGCAGTTAAGAAAACAAATTTTTGTAAACTATCCAACTGCCTTTTAAAAACATTTGCACATCTCTGTATGTTTCATGAGTAACAACTATTTACAGTGATTCACACAGCTTGAGATTGGATATTTGAAATGCAAAGGAACAAAAGGGTTAGTTACACATTTTATAATTCTTGCATTGACATGAACATATCAATGAAGGTGTTAAAGTAAAATAAGTCCAGTTTAGATTTCATTTGATCAATGAAAGCCTCATCACGCCACACCCGCTCAACAGTTATTGTTGTTAGAAAGTTCTAAGATTGACGTAAGGGCAAAATTGGGCCCGACAATCGTGTAGTGTGAACTGGGCATTAGACGAAACTTATGAACTGTTTTATCAAATCTCCTATGTATAAGTAACATTCATTGATACTTTCTCTCAAGATATAAAACATCTGCCCCGTTTCAACAAGGGCAACAAAAATTCAACACTAACAACACCAAGAAATGTGTGATACACAACAATATAAAGTGTCAATGTATTTTATATTCAGGAGTTTTCTAAGAGAGTGACATTAGCTTATTGGAGAACAAAAGTGATTTCAAGATACTGAACTGGGAAAGTTAAGAGCAAATCATTTCCACATGCTGCCTAGGAATGCTGATTTGTAATTTTTTTTAAACTTTGAGACAGCGTCTCATGCACACAATAAATTAAGGAAAAATTATGTTACAAAACAGTTAACTAAAGGGAAGACAACACAAACAAGAACAAATAAATCTAAGTTAGAGACTTACAGAAATCAGCTTTTCTAACCAAACAACAATCACGAGTCCAGAGGAAACGCTTCTACAAAACTGATGAATGTAATTCTATGTTAAATATTATGTCTGCTTTCAGTTAAATGAGGTGGCTGTAAAAAGTCTACTTTGGCTCTTTACAAATGTCCAACACCTTTTTTGAGTTGTAATTCATTAATTTAATCCAGGCTAGAAAGTCTGCTACCCCTGCTGTGATACTTTTTCTGTGCAGTCAGGCAACATCTGATTTAATTAGACATTTTCAAACCCAAAGCAGGACATTTTCTACTGGTTGCTTTATCAGGCCAAGGATTGTCTAACTTTAAATTTTGAGACCAATTATTCAGAAGGAACAAAGTATTTATTGATGTTGTTGCTTTCAAGAACATGTATTGTTTTCAAGTTTTTCTTTCCAGTTGTGTTCTGGCCTGTGACATTCAATTCCACAAAAAAACAACTTGTGTCAGAAAAACCAAACGGATACAAAGAAAAGTACAGTCAAGCTCAGTGAAGGTTAATTAAGAGCTTTATGGTTGGAGCTCTGATTTTAGGCATTAGTGGATAGAAAAAATATTCACCAAAACAAAAATAGTGAAAGAAAAGCTTCCATTTTGAAATTGAATATCATTTTTTTCCAGTGAAGAGGAGGATGTCAGAAGTAACATTTTCTAAAAGCAGTAACCTGAAGATTTAACAAACTGTCACTCTGTGGAGAAATTTAAAGGGCTTTGCAGCAAGTCCAGGTAAATTGTGGTTCACTATTTCACAACTGACTGCTTGTGACATTGCTTAAAACATTGTAATTCTAGAACCGTTTTTGTAGACATGCTTTCTTTTTTTTTGACCAGCACCCATTAAGGTTCTCAATCCTCTAAAAGACACTCTAAGTGACTGTTAATAGATGCTTCCTCATCACCATAGGACACTTCATGCATCTCAAAATCTTCAAAAACTATTTTTCTTTCAAAAATATTCCAGTAAAGGTTTTGGGAGAAATTGCATAGAAATAAAGGTTTCCTTGGAAAAAGTCTAATGAGGTGATGTAAACTGGACTGGGATGCTTGTATTATTTGGGGTTTGGTTTCAGTTCAGCAGTGGAACTGCGGAAAGATTGTTTTTCACTGATTTCTCCTTTGATGTCTAACTTTCACAAGCTCTGTTGCACAGACTGAAAACACATGGAATGAATTATAGCTTATCAATTGTAAAGTACTGTTTACATGGATGGGTATCAGGGCTTCGTTCTCCACATTAACCTGCCATTTGGGGGCATGTCAGATTTTTTTTTTCTTTTTTTGGATGTGCATCTCTTCATTTTCACTGACCATTTTAACATAGAAATATACTTTGATTTGAATACCTTAGAGCACTTGGGCTCTGTACGTTCAATATTGTGTTCTGAGAAAAGTGAAATTTTAACTATGACCAGCTTCCCTAATCATATTTTGGGAAAGCAAGATGCTACCACTACAATATGTCACCATAGGATTGGTGTTTCTTTCTTCATGCTAAGCGTTTTCCATTACACAATGTGTTTTGAAGTGCTGCACGATATATCAGATCATACGTAACCTTACAAAACCATTTAATATTGCAACTTGAAAGGACAAGTTGGAGATAATATTTGACAAGTTACTCATTAACATTTGCCAAGCAATGCTGTTTGAGGAACAATAGGTTCAATTCCAATATTCCAATTCCAATATTTTCATAATAATATTTAAACTACAATCACAACTGCATGTTTTTGTTAGACCCCTTGTGTTTTTCATGTTGGTTAAAAAGTTCAATTTATGTTATGTTTGACCAGAGAACCTTTTTCCATTTGTTTTTTTGTGTCGTCTAGATGGCTTGTGGCAAACTGCTAATAGGGCTTCTTTTGGCTTATTCGTTGCCACTCTTCCATAAAATCATATTTGCGGAGAGCAAAACTAATAGTTGTCCTGCCAATAGATTCTCCCACCTGAGTTGTTAAACTCTAAGCTACCATGTGCCTCTTGGCTGCTTCTGTGATTAGAAATGTCCTTGCCCAAATTGTGAGATGTCCAAAGTTTGGAATGTTGTTCTAAAATGTTACTCTGATTTAAAATATTTGAAAACTTTCACCTTGAGGTTTATATTTTGTTTATTAATGTTCTCAAGCAAACCTAAGGCCATTGCAGAAATGCTGTGTTTAATTTACATTCTAAATTACATACAGTTTGACTTTATTAATATGGGTGAATTCAGGAGGCAAACATTTCTGATGGATTTTATGTATGGGTTTTACAATTAACAGTGCTTAATGAAAAGGCAATTCCATTTTTTTAAAGTTTGTATTTGTTAAAAAGTACTTCATTTTTTAAAACTATGTACATTTTCCGTGCCGTCTCACAATCATGCACAACCTCATGCTGGTCAATCACAAGAAAATCCTGACAAAATCACAACTGTAAATTGTGATGTGGAAAAAAAAGCATGGGTATGGATCCTTCTGTAAGCCACATCCTAACTATTGCTGATTGTGATCATTAATATTATTGCTCCAATGACATGGCAACAATGCACAAGCCAACGTGTACTATTGTTTAAAATATTACACTCATTTATCTGTTTCCAAAGTGAGCCAAAACATGAGACTATGAGAAGACTTTGCTAAGCCAACAGAAATCAGAAGAGAGAAGGAAATTGTTTTCTAATGGCTTTGAACCATTATTTCAGGGAGGATTCTGGCAGGGTAATTAAGGGTGCTGTCAGTGAAAAAGTAAAACCCTTCTGCTTTTAATGTCAAAGAAAGATAGAGAAGACTCTTCTTACCACAAACTGAAAAACTCAAATCTGTACTTGTTTGCTTTCATTCCTTCATTTAAACGAACAAAACCACTTTAAATCATCCATTTATGGAATCAGAAGTATGTGAAAACAATCAGCCGTTCACTGTGAAGGTTTACTGAGTTTAAGACAAGAATGTTCTAACAGGACCACTTACAATTCAAATGTTTAAAATATTTTAATTTGTATTTTGACACTATTTTTGTATTTGGAAACTTTGAGTTGTTTTATGACTATAATCAACTTCAATTAGATTTTTGCCTGTTAGTATTTATTTTTATTTGAAAATCTATTTAAAGACAGAGGGAAATTGCTTAATTGTTATTTATTCATCTGCATTTAGAAATAATCTACCAATTATTTCGGTTTCCAGTGAGAGATGGAGTGGTCTGCCTTGGTCTAAATGTCCTGAGTGCCAGATTACCAGCCTGTAGGAGTGTGTTATCTTCTCATGAAGATACATCAAGAATTGCTTCAAGTTATCTGTGATTATTTTCCACAGTTTCTATATGGTCAATTCTATTCATTATTTGATCACTGTCATTCCTGACATTGTTATGCAGTACTGGTTTCAGGCAGGACTAAAGTGTAGCCATCAGCTTTAAAATGCCAATTCCATGTCAAAATATGGACCTACACAGAATGCAACCAGAGGATCCAGTGGAGGACAATGTAACCTGGAAATCTTATATACACTGAGGGAAAGAATGGAACCAGAGCTAATTACAGGTGAGTGTGAGGAGCTGGACACAAAGCAGGCAGAGGTAAGTGGGGAAATGAGAAACAGCTGGGAAGGGGAGCAGAGAAAACAAAAGGAAAACGCTACACTAATATAATCAGTAAACAAAAAGAAACACTAATCTATGGAAACAGGCGCAGAGTACAAGCAATGAAATCATGAACTCAATAAACTCAAGGAATGAACTAAAGTAGAAAAATCTAAGAAAATAAACAATGAAGAAAGAGACAAAATTGAAGCTAATTTATTTCCTATCAGTGATTATTTTTTTATTCTTTCTTATTTATCCAGAAAATCTTTTGAGGTCTTACTTTCACTAATTTCATCATTAATTGACCTTTTAATTGTTGCTGAAATTAGTTATTAGAAATATCCAGAAATATTTTGTGAGGTGCCCCCAATTTTTTTGTTTCACACAACATTTTACATGATTGCATATAAGGCACAAACTTTCAGTTTCAGACATTCAGCTGTTGATTTGGGAAAAGTTTATGAATTTGGAGATAGATCTACTTGTTTCTTACCCCATTGACTTTGTGCAATGGAGCACAGCCATTCTAATCTTTAGCATGATGCTACCACCACTATTCTCTACCATATTCTCAGAGCTTGAAAGCCTAACTCTGAGTTCAGCAAACAGTCTTCATGAAAATGTGGCAAAATAAAATCATTAAAACAAAAACTAAATTATTTCTCTAGAAGGTATTTGGCTCATCCACATTAGCAGCTGCAAATTTCTTTCACGCTTGAAGGTGTCAGTTTTGGAGCAGACACTTCCTTCTTGGACTGCAACTTTTTGGCCATGCTGTTAGAATTACTTTACTTTGGACATTGATGCTGGTGTCAAGATATTTTCCAGTTCATGGCTAACTTGGGGCTTGGTGGTTCCTGGGTTGTTCTTGAACATCATAACCAATATTCTTTCATCTAATGAGGGGGCAGTTTAGATCAAAAAGTTGAACCTTGGACATAGTTTCCCACTGGATGGTGCCAATATGATGGAAAGAATAGACACATCATTTACTTAGGTTTGGGAGGCAGACATACCAATGTAACCAACTCAATTAAAAGGCATTTTTAGCTCGTATGGATTAGAGAAAAAAATAGAAAAAGATCTTATTTTAGTGAACCACATAAGTTGCATGGGGTGCTATTAGACCATGAAGAGTTCAAAAATATTACAATCCAGATGCAATTTCCACCGATTATGAGAGCATGTAAACATCTGACCAGCACCATAAATTACAGGTCTTTACAGGAGCAGTTCAAATTTGAGAATCAGCACAAGAGACAGAAAAGTTGTTCTGGCTCCTGCAGTGAGAATGAGAAGCAAGACCATTTTTTTCTATCCCTAAGTGTCGTGTACCCATTAACCACAACCACAAAAGTGCCACTCAGCAACATGTGAGCCTCTGGACAGCTGCAACATGTACTTCAGGTATAATGGCTAGTGTGATCTCTGAGGTTGCACAATTGAAAAAAAAGAGCAGTTCAAGCTTTGTTGGTGGCCCAATTGCAATTCCACTTTGACCTTTCCGCTATATGACCTTGTTACATGGAACACCATCAGATCCTACAAAGAAGAGTTGTCTTCTTTCTAAAAAGTAAAAAGGCAACTGCAAGGCATTGAGGAACCTTAATATATACGTTTTCCATCCCATGAAATTATTTACGTAATTATCCATCTTGCTAAGTTGTTTGTACTAAGATTTAGAAGACACTTAGCAATAGTTCTGACATTATCATTTGAAAAATCTCACTAGTAAATTACATGATCTGAACATTAATCGGGAAAAAAAAATAATAGTGTCTCCTACGCTCACTACTATGAAAGATCACTGCATATTATAATTGTGGTTGTAATGTTTTCAGGACCTAAATTACAGAATGTTTCAATCAGTGAGTGGTTGCAGGCTAGCAGCCAAGCATCAGATTCTGATTATCAAATCTGTCCACACATGACATCATGTATACATACAGAGTGTGGTTAGCAGTCTGCTGGCTCTCATACATCTACAGTGTCGGGGAATGCTTCTCATTATCCCCCTTGCTTAAATGTCACATCCTGACTCACTCTATAATTAACATTAGAAAGGAGCTTGTAACACTGAAAATAGCACACTCTAATATGTTTGAGCTCTAGTTGAAGGCAAAAGCTGTTGGCTTCTGTGCCCTAAGTTGTGGCTTGAGGAATGTCTAGTCATGATTTCTTTAGTTTTCATGGTTTGGTCTTAAAAGGATATCTTAGAGTCCATTGTGCTGAAGCCAGTGGGAAAGGTCTTACTCTGCAGTCAGTGGGAACAATACCAGTTACTGTGTTCAGTAATCTTGGCTTGCGAAGAGGTGTTGTTTATTCTTTCTTCTGGACTAAACTGAGATCACTGCTGTTTGAAAATAAATGTCAATGACCTTGTCACAGGCACCTCATTGATGAATCACTAGAAAATGAGAGAAAACATTCAGAAAAATACAGCTAAGAGTGGTCATCTGATTGAGAAACAGCTTCTGTCTGATTACTGGAACCTGGATCATGCATAGAAAAATAACTTTTTTCATAAGATCTCATAAACTACTTTCACTTGACCAAAAAATAATTCTATATTAATTCTTACACATGTTGTGTAATGTCCTTCCAAATTCCACAAAAATATTTTGGGAACATAATTCAGTTATATGTGGATGTAAATGTAATATCTGCTGAAGCACTTAATGTACATTTTATATTTCTGCAGAGCTGGTGTAAGATTAGTGGGATTTTGTGGAAATAAAGCTTTGACAAACCAATCAGAGCATGGTCTTTTTTTTTTCCCAAATGGAGCAGCCTGTGGCTTTTATAACTTAAAAAGGTAAAGTAAAGTTCCTTTTTTCCTTTCAAATTAACCACAAAACCACAATTTCCACAGGGCTGTCCTCTCAGACAGTCAGTCTCACCTCTACAGTCCCACCTGTAGAGGAAAGGGTAAGACAACTGTCTGGATCTTGTGACTCATAATATCCACAGCTGAAATACCTTCCACTTGCTTTCATTGGTGCAGCTGTAAATCTCTTTACACATGTTTTAGTGTCATGCCACAGCTTGTCTATGAAATGCAGTACATCAACAATGTGGCTGTGAAGAAAATGATCAACAGGGATGATTCACAACAACTGAAATTAGCAACAAACAAAATGGTGAGAAACTTTTTCCAAAAAAGATGGGCTATATCAACTGTTCATTTAATAATAATTTTGTAAAACATGAGAAAACAATTTATGGAAAAATGTACCATGTATTCTTTTACCCTCTGGCTGATGGCTTGAAGTCTAAAAACAGGCAATGTATGAAATTTTAAATAAGTATCTACCTGAGTAAATTACAGATTTGCGCTATAGAAGATGTTGCTCTAAAGATAATGTATGTATGTATATTACAGTGAATCATATGCAGTCATATAGTTTCTAATGCATACTGCATATATTCTTATGACAAATTGTAAACACACTAACGCATTACAGGAGTGGATCCTGCTTAATCTTGAGGGTTTTATCTTTTCCAGTAGCAGATGTGTGTTACCACAGAGAGCTATAACAAGGGCCAAAATTAAGGAAGAGACACTGAAGAATAAACTAAATAACTTACCAAAACCACTGACATTAAAACAATTTTTTCACTTCATGAGGTCAAAAGCATTTTCCCCAAGCTAATATCCTATGTCTGCAAGAAAATAACCTATTGTATTAACTGCGATAGCTATCCTGGGAAGGGGAAGACAACTTTCTTACCCTTTCAATTTGCACTTTTTAAAAACTTAAATATTTGAAGTCAGACTACATGGCATAAATAGAAGTTTCATTCTCTATATATGCCTAATATCGGGGCCTAAATGCATATCATACTATAGTTTTTTAAATTTTTTTCTGAAGTTCATGCAAAATTTGGATTATCTTCAATGTGTGCTCACTAAAGATGAGCTTTATGTGTTTTTTGTATTGGCCAGCACTATCAGTACTGTCCTATGTAAATTTCATTTTCTAATTTTGAAGCAAAGATCTTTGAGTTCAGGAAAATAATTATGTAATGATGTAATTTGACACAAAAATAACTATCAACATGACCACTTGATCTATTTAATCAGTTTTGATTCAGTAAATTATTTGTTTCTTTATTGTAATATTTCCTCGAGTGAACAATGTGTAATAAATGCTCCCATCTTTGTTAAATTTTCCTACTAAACTTACTTATATAGGTTCACAATGGTGGTTTTGAGACATTAGTGTTCTTGGTAGTTTGAACAGAACAGCTAACACTAATACATTTGCTGTCCTCTGGATTTACTTTGAACATAATCAAGATTCTACTTAAACACTGGAGCTTACAATAAGATCCAAATGAATTAATTGAAAGAACATGATTAAAATGACTAAATATACCAGTTTAAAAACAGAATGTTCCCACAAAAGAAACTATAATGAAAAAGAAAATAATTAGACAATAAACAATACAGCTAAGTATAATAAATTTTATGTTATTTCAGCCTTTTTCTCTCCCTTTCTCAGATACTAAAATCTACTTGAGCATGAAGTTGTGCTCCAGCGACTGTGTCTCTGTAAACAACGTCTAGTTAGAACGCAAAGCTTTACATTTCCATAATGTTTAGTAAAGCCTGCTGCTTTGAACTCTGAGCGGAAATAGAAAAACTGGATGACAGTTTCTTGCAACTGTTGGAAAAAGATTTCTAACTGTTGCCACATGTCCAAGCAGACATCACAACATGTAGTAGCCAAAAGCCTAACAAGCACAAGTTTATGCCTTGTGGTTAGCCATGAGATTCATAAATGAAATGACGATACAGTTCTGTGTAGCTGCCAGGAGTGATGTTCTGTTTGGACATCTTTACATGTGTGCTCAGTTTCTATATGTTATGTTTATGATACAGCAGTTACAAAGAAAACAAATGGCAGCAGGTATATTTTAGTCCTCATAAGTTAATTAGTTTTAGTGATTTTCCTATTTCACTTCCAGTTTTGAGTAAGTTTCACTTCTAACAGAACTGACTCACCTTACACAGTTTTTTCGGTAATTTAGCAACTCTTTAAAACCAACAGAACTTTAAACTATCCACCTTCTAATCAGACTTATCCTTGCAGGGTCACAAAGGCAGTGCTGGTACCTTTCTCCAGCAGTCATCTATCAATAGGTGGAGTGTGCCTTGGACTTTTTCCATATATTTTATTGGTTCGATGGGTAAAACTCAACATTTATGTCCATGTTTTTATTCATAGATTTTTTTTTAATGAGATAATTTACTATAATTTACTATAACTTTTCTGTCTGTCGTCAAGTACTTTTTCTGAACTAGAAAATTTTCATGATAACAGAATGTTAATGTAGCAACACTAATGACAAAAACCAACAGTAAAAATGATGTAAGGCCATAAAGACCCAAAACAGCTCAGTGTCCACAGAGATCTTTGTGTGAAGCCATAAAGCCCTACAAGGTAGAAATTAATATTAGCTCTCTCCTGTGTCTTGACACATCTGTGAACTAAAATTAAAAATGAGAACACTGGCGCTTCTGCTGACTGCATCAGTGCAGATGGCAGAAGATTATTACTGTGCCATCATCTCATGTGAGAACAGAAGATCCTCTGCTGATATCTTGACACGTACTGCAGGACACTTACTTACTTAGGTAAAAGTCCATGTTTTGACAGACACAAGAGGAAGTAAAGTAAAATTAGGCAGGTGGTTTTAATCTGGTGGACATTCAGCGTACATTGAAAACACAAGACATTGCAAAACATAATGTCTCCCTCAATCAAATGGTTATCATTTGTCATTCTTGTGTGAGAAGATAAATTATCTTTGGCAAGCTGCTGAGTAACAGTGATAAATCAGCAGGGAGAATATATACTTTAGAGTTTGAGGAGAGATGGTGTTGGAGAAGCTGAGGGGTCAGATCACAGTATGTTTTCAAGGAACTTCTCACTTACAGACTCAACTTATTCCTTCACCAACTTTGAGACTTGGCTAAGAGATTAACCAAAATTATTCATCTCACTTAAACTCAGTTGCTCCAGTCAAGAATAATAATAAATAAATAAATAAATAACAAATAAACTGACACAACTGATTTATAACAATGTGCAGGGCACAGCTGTGATAAATCCAAGAATTTGTGAAGTAAAATGAGTGACTGTCACTGACCTCCTTCTCTCTCTGGTCAGGTTTGGCCTCTGGCTGTTTTTACAGCCAACTGGACACAGGCTTTCCGCAAAAACCTGTTGCAAGAGGGTAAAAGTCTACTTGGAACGTGTCCATTTAGGGAAAAATGGGAGATATCAGCTGTTGCCAGAACGGTAAGTGGAAACACATGCGCTTGACAGGAAGAAGCCTGTGAGCTGGACCAAAAGAAACTGAAGCAGCTACTGCATCTAATCCTTCTTTATCAAATGAACAATTTGCATTCCTAAAATTTTACAATAAAATCAAAGCACATGTGATGATCTGAGTCCATCCTTTGCACTCATAAATATTTTTTTTTCCTTAACTGACCGTTTTTCTTTTTTATTTTGCTTAAATATATTTTTACAGATCCCTGCATAATTTATCTACTCCTCTCTAAAAGGTGTTTATATGCACAGCACTTCTCATAACTAAAACCATAAACCTGTGGCAGGAACATGGAGGTTGTCTGATTTCAACATGACATCACCTAGCAGACACTGTACACCATGTTAACAACAGCTGTAACTACTATTAACAGTCATCAGAACTGTAGAAGCAACTATTACTTATTTTTTTTCTCCACCGTTTATCAACATGACTGAGACGATGAGGTAATAACACCCCAAAGTCCTTCTTTCAAATATTTGGTGTACAGCCCAACATGCCTGGTGACAAATTTTAAATGGAACATTTAATGGTTTTGCTTCTCCCCTTTTCTTTCTTTTTTTTTTTTTCAAAAGCTGATTTTCATGGGTTTAGGAATAGTAATTGTCTTGTGAAAATTTCCTTCCAGGCGACTATGGATCTCTGCAGATTTTTCAGTTAATGTTCAATTTCGCTAGACATGCTTATTTTGGGATTACATTATTTGTGTTAAAAAAAAAAAAAGCCTAAAGAGGGCATCCTCGTGTGGAAGTTAAAAGGTGGCACAAGAACTTGTTTTCCACAGTTAAAATTAGCTTTCAGTTAACCAGATTGCATATTGTTGCAGGGACACTTTAAACCACGCTGCACACTGCCTCCCAAAAACCCACCACAATAGTGCCCACCACTATTGTAAAACAAAAAGACATCAGCATAACAGTCCAGTTTTCAGATCTTTACACTGGCTACCTGTTAGTCAAAGGGGCTCAAAGAATAGAATTTAAAATTTTATTAACAGTTCATAAAGAAGTCACTAATAAAAGCCCTGACTACATTTCTGATCTTCTGACCTGATGAAGCACAGAGACCAGTAGGATGGTGTAAATCAAATTCTCTCATCCTTCCAAGAGTTAGAAGTGAACACAACGAACCAAATTCAGCTTTTATGCACCAAATTTTTGAAATAAGTTTCCTGTTCACTGTAAGAGTGCTTCCACCCCAGTTGAGCAGACATGGTCAAAAACCTTTTTATTTGCTATGGCCTACTCTTAAAATATTATGTTTATTTACGTATTTATTAATTTACTGACCTGATTCCATTGAATCTGAATAGTTTTAATCTGTTTGATGTCTTTTTTTTTCATTTAGATGTTTTTAACCTCCTTGTACAAGCACTTTGAATTGTCATTGGGTGAAAGGTGCTATATAAATAAAGTTGAGTTGCCGTTCAGTCCCTTTAGTTATTAAATTCCCTTTCCTTACTTTCACTTACTCATAGTCGACATAAAACTAAAACTTTCCCAATCTGGTCCAGGATTTTACAGTGTTCATGTTGTTATAAGTTAAATAAGCCAACCCTTTAATTTATTTGGACTGTACTTCTGGTGTATTGCATTTGAATTTGGAAGATGGAAATTTTGAGGTCCAAGTCATAAAATTCAAACTGGGACAACCCTCATGGTGTGGATTCCCACCTGGCGTGCCACCTTAAAATCTAACATGACTGCTTTCTGTGTGTGAGTGGTGAGAGCTGCCATAACTAACAATTTATTTGCACATTTGTATTTCATGGAACCGTTCGGACACATACTGTTATCCAATAGCATCTGAGGAGAAAATCAGCCTGGCTTTAATTCGGATTGTAGAACTGCAGCAGCAGCCATATTGACTTTATTAATGTTTTGGAGAAGATTGTACAGTCCTGGCCGAACTTTCAAAAGCATTTGATGATCTTGATCATAAGCTGCTGGAAAATCAAGAATATTTGTTTGGGTGGGAGAGTTTAAGGCCGGTACAGATTCCTGTAAAAAAAAAAAAAAACATGTTTTGTGAGATGAAATTAGAGCCAGTTTTAGAGAACTTTGAAAAGAGCTCCCCAAAGCTAGATATCATGTCAGGTTTTATTTTTCTTTTTTAACAACATTTGTGATATCATGTTTGAAGTACTTTTAGGCCGCTATTGGCAGCATTCTTTATTTTTGTATATTTGGTTAAACTATTACAGGCATCACTGTTACATTGGTTCATGTGATTCAACAAAAAATGTCATTGCCTATTTTACTAATTTGCATGTTAAATACGTACATTTATATCAATTATATGTAGTCAAATGAATAACTTCTCCTTTATTTGGAACCTGCTTAACAGCAAAATCACAAATACCTGTGAATTACGGGTTTAATATGTAGTTTAAGAGAAATAGAAAGCACTCTCCCTACATCTTTAATTGTCTTTAAGAGGTAGAGTCATTGCACAGTCTGTCCAAGAAGAACAATCTGTACTTTCAGCTAATTTGTGCATGTGCTAAAAGGAATATTTCCAGGAAGGGTGTTTTTTTTTTCTTTTTCTTTTTGTATTTCATTGTAATTGTAAACATAGTGTATGATTTAAAAAAAGGGGGAAAAAAAAGAAATAAAGGTAAAAATAGCTTAATTTCATTCTGGTCATCTGCTTGTGGAAACAAAAAATAAGTCATGGTAGGTATGGTAAGGTAATTTTATTTATAGAGCACATTTTCAGCGACAAGGCAGTTCAAAATTCTTCTTCTCAAGTAATTGTATCTGCCCTTGTAAAGTTATGACCGAGTATTAGGATCATAGTAAAAATAAATAAATAAATAGTTAGAAGAATAAAGTGATAAAATTATGAGAATAAAGTAGTAAAATTAAGACAATTAATTAAATTGTATTACTAGAAAAAGTCATAATGTTACAAAAATAAGGTCACAATTTTATCACCATCTCAAAATAGTGCAACTCGTATCACTTGGACTTAAATGTATGACTTTAGTCTTGTACTTTTATGACTTTATTCCCATAACTGATTTATTTTTATTTTCTTAGCGTGGCTTTTAATCTCTAATATAAAATAATCAAAGAGGAGGAAAGATAGAGTAATCCATTTGTGTTTCTCATGCATGCATTTTTTTTTACTAAATCATATTGTTTGAACTAAATTATGACAATTATTATTCATTAAGAGACTTACAACTTTGCCTAGAAAAAATGTCATATTGTAAGAAGCAGTGTTTAAATTGATATAAATAAATACGTTATACTTCATTAGTTTACATTGTAAGAATAATCCAGAAGAATTTCTTCAGTCAATGTGCAAATAAACTAACAATGTGATCAAATTTTATGAGTTACTGGTCCGATTTGTCTTCTACAAGTAGTGAGCTTATGAATGAGTGAGAGTGACAATAAACAAAGTGTGAAATATATACTGATCCGGCACGAATAAAAACAGAAACCACGTTATTTGCAAATGAACTGGAGAATAAGTTAATGCAGGTGGCTGATTAGATTAGATTAATCTACTCTTTGACTTCAAAGATTTATTATGTATGTGGTGGGGGCGGTGAAAACCACATGAATGCTGAGTTGTAGTGAAACGATTGAAAGAAGAAACAAAGAAAAGTTAAGAAAGCACATGAATGGAAATGTGAATGCTAATCAACCCAAAGGAGGTTAAAGAGCTATGGAAGTATGCTCAAACCTTATTATTCAACACCACTCACAAGACCAGCACCTTAAAATGAGTTGTCAAGAACTGTTGTCATAAATACGTGGACAAAGCCCCGGGTTCTGCCAAGAGCCCATGCTGATGTTTCCCCTCCTTGCTCTTTGTGTTTGGGACATGGCACATGCAGGAAAACTCCCAAGTTGAAGAGAGTAAAACACCAATCTGAACGTTATTCATTTTTTGTAGGGTGTAGCTAAATTGGGGTATTTCAGTCAAATTTATGTGTGATGGTTGAAAGACACAGAGCAGCATTTTATTTTATTTTTTACCATTTGCAGCTGAACAATAAGAGGACCCACACACCCTCACATA
This sequence comes from Poeciliopsis prolifica, assembly GCF_027474105.1. Lineage (NCBI taxonomy): Eukaryota > Metazoa > Chordata > Actinopteri > Cyprinodontiformes > Poeciliidae > Poeciliopsis > Poeciliopsis prolifica. The sequence continues at coordinate 9,077,471 of NW_026562388.1, forward strand.
AAAGTGCATGGTAGAAATCCAGATAGATTATGTTTACTGTCTCAAAATACCTCTAAAACATTACAAAAGCTCTACAGATACTAGAGTCAGTGGCACAAATATATTGTTAAAAAAATTTTAAATAAGGTTTCATTGTGTTTGGTAAAGTTTAAAAATCAAACAAAGGCTAGTTATTGAGAATAAACTACTTTCACAAGGTTTTTGAAAGGAAAAGTGGTTCAGATCAGGCAATAATAAAAAAAACATGTGGGCTCTAGAACAGTTTACTATTCAAAGGCTGGACCACTGCATTTTTAAGTTTTAAAAGTATTACAGAATACAAGACAAAGCACAAAAGGTCTGCAAAAGAACTGTGCATGTGGTGTACAAGAGGTTTTTTGATGCAACCTATGTATACTGCATTTTGAGAAAATTGTAGTTGATTTGAAAGAAGAGCTATGTATTCAACATGTTCAAATACACATTTTTTTATGAACTGTGTGATGATGTGGGAGCTCAGATGGAGTTAGCTCAACATTGTCCAAAATAACAAAACAAAACAAACCATCATTCTCCTACTGCTTCCAGTCATCTTCTTTATTCTTTTTGCCATATGAAGCATCCCACTGTTGAACATGTGACTCATGTAATGTGAAGAAAGAGTTTCAGTATGGCTAAGAAACAACCCCATCCCTGCAAAAATTGCTATTTATATTTTTTAATTGCCATGTTTTCATTAAACAAATTTATTTTGGTTATTTCAAATTGCAAAATTTTACATCACATTGCTGTATTACAGTTTGAACTGTAACACTGCAGTTTAGAACCAAGCAAAGACCACTATTTAATATCTTAAACCATATAATTAACAGCAAATGTACTTTCCATTTACCTTGACAGCACGACTTTCTAAATAGATAACATGTTCTGTAGGCTCAGTTAAGCTCAGTTCATCTGGAAATCACACACTTCATTCATCCAATATTTTCCTCTGCATCAAGGAGTTTGTGCTCATCCCTTAACCACTACTTTGGTAAAAGCTGCTCCACAGAGCTGACGTGAGTTTTTGCAGAGAAGACAGAGTCTGGATGTGGTCAAATGTGTGCTGCCAACTGTGACCAGATCAAGGTCAAAGAAACCTTTGCATTCATCCAGCTTCACTTAAATAAACGTCCACTCATACATACCCGCATGCTGAGTGTGGCAAGATCTTATGTTTTCCTGAGTGGGAATTAGACCAGAATCCCTGCTCACTCACTCCCCCTCACTCCTGCATCTGGCTGCATCATTACGCTCTACACACAAAAGAGATATTAAAGATGAAACTGGAGGCAAGTAGAATTACTGTATATCACTCAGATTACATGCTTAACTTAGTTTCAGGAGACTGTATCCAATGGAAAAGATTTCTGTTCTGTGCTATTCATTATGAATAACTACCAAAGCAATGAAACATGGTCTTGCCATTGGTTAAGCCATCATTATAAAATGTGTTTGCTTCCATTTATTCTTTTTCAACATTTAAAGCTGGAATGCCTGGCAAAGGACATAAGAACCCATATGCAAAACATTATTGGAAGCAAGCAAAAGATAATAAAATTGGACAAAAAGGCATATTACTAAATAGAAGACAAAAAGATCAACTACCCTATTTTACTGAAAAAGTTCAAAATATATGTGTGACAAAAGAAAAAATTATTAAAAATCAAACCCAGGACATGTGGTAACTACATGTCCTATTAAGCACTCAGAAAATAACCCACAAGAAACCTGTCAATTCTCGAAAGTGCATCGTAAAAAAAAAAGAAAACTTTACATTCCAGTTAATTTTTGAAAAGCAGGCACTTTATTTCTGTAAGATTGTGATCCAAGTTTAAGAAACATTCCTGCAATCTCAGGAAGGTCTGAGCTAAGTTCCAGTATAGGTCGAGGAAAGTAAGGGTAATGTTACCTTACCTTTACATTCTGGAAAAGTATCCTTTAAGTTTTGGAAAAATTACCTTCATGTTCTTCAATATATGATGAAATTCAGAAAACTAAGATCTAAACCTAAGATAGGGGCTTGTCAATTTTTGAATCTGACTTGTTCTGCTGAAGTAATGTCCAAAATCATGTAAAGTTCCCTGAAAGGCTCAATAAACACTCCAGTGTCTCAAAAAAGCATTCAATACCCTTCCACGTCTCTACATTTAGTTGTAACCACAAATTTGACAAGATCAACAAAAAATTTAATCACTAAATTGTGGAAAATAATCTGAAAATCTTCAAACACAACTTTGTAAACAGCAGATCTTTGGTCACTGACCGTAACAGATGACCGCACCATATGGCAATGACAACACTGAAATCAGTAAACAAAGAACATAGCAAAATCGCAAAGATCATGACAAGCTAAGACAAATATTTATAAGTGGCTGACCCGTTCTCCCTATCCTGAACCAGACATGTGCTGAAACATTTTTCTCCATTCTTCTGTCCTGCGGTTTATGGGAAGGGTTGTATTTCCTGGAGGTTTGTTTGAGGATTTGAGAAAACACTGGAAACACCTCAACTGGATTTTAGATTATGATGGAGCATGACTAGTAAATGTACTAGATAAGCAGAAAGTCCCAAAAACCAAAGCCAAAAGGCGGAGAAAAGAAAAGATTTTCTGGGTACATTAAAGTCATTTTTTGGTTTTTGGATTGTTCTTTCTTTACAAAATGTTCTATGTGTATTTTAAAAATTGGATTCCCATATTTTGATGATATAGAAAATACAACCCCCCCAAAGTTTCTCACACAATAATTTCCGTTGTCCTTAACATATTTATTGTCTCATGCTGCTGTTAACTGTTTGACCAAACGATATTTCTAAAGTTGTTCCTCTAAATTTGTCCTCTATATTTGGAGTTGTTGATACAAAGACAATCAATTTGTTCTGTTTAAGGAACATTTTGAAATTGTTCAAACACAAAATATTGTACATCTTTATAGGAATTTACAAGACGGACACAAAGCAACACATAATAATGAAATATGAGGAAACTGTTGATCTCCTTACATATGAATTATAGAAACAATAGACACATTCATCTCTAGCCCCATCTTCTTTAATACTGATATTTAGATTCCTAGAAAAATCCCCTCTGAGCCCAACACTGGCACATTTACATTACTGGTTGATCAGTGAGCCATATTTCAAACCTGACTGAAGAAGAGACAACTGCAAACCTACCATGACATGGTCATCTACCTCACAGGCAAGGCAAAAAAAAAAAAAAGATTAGAGAAGCTCCCAAGAAGCTCACAGTAGCTGCAGAAATCTATTTCAGGTGGTGAAATCTGACTGAACCACCATTAATGTTGCGCTGCACAAATATGACCCTTTTTTAACAAACAAACAGAAAACAGAAACAAAGCAAAAAAAAAAAAAAAAAAAAGTTTGCCAAAAGTCATCATGTAAAAGAAGATGTTCTGGCCATGTGAGATCAATATTTGACTTTTCAGTCTATTTTCAATAAACTAAAACTTGGCATCACTCTAAAGATCATCCTTATGGTGAATGTGATGGATTTCTACCATGCAGTTCAAGAATGTTTTGGGTTTTTATGAAAAGGGTAAATTAATTTATTTGGGGTATTTTCTATTTATTAATATATTAATGCTCTTATAAGAGTACTTATTTATTTATTCAATTTGAACTAAGCTCTCTCTATAATTAAATCATAATAAGTGGCAAAAAAAAAAAAAAAAAAAAAACACTTCACACATTTGTTTTCAGTCACTGTTTATTTAGTTTCAGGTGAAATACAAGTTTGCGCATTACATACAACATCAACCATCTTTTTTCCAGAACAACCTCAACGTTCTTTTTTGATCATCTATGGAAAGATTCAGTGGCTTATTGGGGTAGTTTTCCACAAGGAAGAGAGTTTTTTTCATTATGATTGAAAGTCATAAAATACTCAAAATCTATGCTCAGGTGATTATATTTAATATTACATTCATAATGAGGTGAGCTCAAGACAAATAGATGTCTCAGCTTGGCCTTAATGGTCTGGGAGCCTGGGGACGCACAAAATGTGCGTGAGTGTCTGAAAGACTTTTTGCAGATGTGTGAGAAATATAATCCGCCTCTGGCTTTGGGCATCATGTCACTTACCACTAATCAAAACACCCTGTGCACCTCAGCAGTGTTCAGCCAGCAGTCAAGCCTGATTAAACTGTGAGATCTTTTACCATTCTTATACATTTTAATCTGAGCTGAGCTCACTCAGTTCATGCAGATTTTGCAGATGCTGCACAGGTTGTTTCCTGCAGATTTTTGTAACGCAGCAGGAGCATTTACTATGCTGAATAAGAATTTTGACTGGTTTAGTTCTGTTAAGCAGATATTTTCTAAATAAATATGCATAAAAGTTGACTTCTTTCTGTAAGAAATTTTAGTCAGAAATCACTGGCTCAAAGAACAAATGGTGAACGGCATATTTTCCAGTGGACTGTTAAAAGCTACAGATGTCCATCGTCCTTTGCTTTTCCCTTTCCCCCTCTAGCCTTATTTTTGGTGCATTTACGTAACTTGTTTAGGAAAAGGAATCATTCTCGGAAATAAAACTGAGATTTGTCAGCTTTCTTGTTCATCCTTATTTTACCAGGTTATGCATGACAGAATCTTTCCCCCATGGACCCAAAACTAAAATACTCCTAGTGATTCAGATGATAAGAACTAATGTTTGCCTGCTTACAGCTTTAGGCAGAAATTCAGTTTCCAACCAGCGATCAGCAGAGTACACCGGCTGTTGCTCATTATCCTGGAGACAGCTGCAGCGCCTGGTATCTGAAGCTCAGCGGGTCTGTGTGTTGTAACTCAGCAGTCTGCAGGAATGGAAGAAGTTTCTAATTCATACCAAAAACAGCTTGAAATATTTTCTGAATTCATAAACTCCTCACTCACTTTCATATTTGAAATATATTTGTGCCAAACTAAATACTTTTCTTCCTGTGGAATGCTAAAAAACTTTGCAAATGTGAGAACAGAGGACAATTTTAGATCAAGGTAACGGTTGCTCTGAGCATTTCCTGAAACCTCAAGGACAAATAACTGCAAACAGATGACTGATAAGAACAGGGACTGGACTGCCTACTTGGGAAAATCAAGGCAAAATGAAAACTCCTAATGAGATCCCATATTTAAAGTAGCACGTCATTAATTTTATTTTATCTGTGTTGGACATTTTGTACTTGGTGTTTGAAATACCCCTCAACCCAAACAAAAATAAATTCCAAATATTTTTTCCAAGAAAAAAATTTTTTTTGAGAACTTTATTTTCAACCTTAATTAATAAGAGAATCACATTTACAGAGAAAAATGCTCTTCACTACTGCAACATATTAACAGGTTTAACAACTGAATTAATTTCAACAGCAAAATTATTTATTATCCTGAAAGTAATGTCAATGTTCTGGAGAGGCCCAGCCAGGATCAAGAGTTGAATGTGAACCTTGGATGCATTGCAAGTCAAAAATAAAATTGGAAACAGACAAAAAGCAGAAATACTGCCAATAAAGATCTGTACAATAATTATTGAGAATGATTTAAAATACTTTAGACAAGATAAGTAATTTTCCAAAATTGGCTTAATAGATTTGGCCTTTGTAGATTGGCTTAATATCTATTGGAAGATGAATGTGTAATTTATTATAAGAAAAAACAAATAAATCAAAATCTCCATGGGGTACAGATAATTTTGAGCTTAACTATTTGAGCAACCCCAGTTTTTAGGTGTTCCTTCTTTCTAACTTCTACAAGTTGCTCTGACACACTTAACAGCATTTCCTGGACCAAAGTCAGACTGATGGAAACTCACTATTATCTAATTAGTGTTTAAAGTTGATCACAATGTTGAATTTGTGAGAAGAGACCAAGAAACTCAGTCGCATTGTTAATATATGTGACTCAGTTTATGTTCCCCTTTTCCTTGTGACTCATTTGGAGAGGTTGCCCTAAGAAATCATTTTGATTCCATTTATAATTCTTAACATTGCATAATTGGAAGTAAGTCCACTCTTTTGGATAAAAAACATTCCAACTTATGGATTTCATCTGTGTGCTTCTATATTGGCAACATAAGATATTGGCTAGTTCATCATTTATTCTTCAGACAAGTGGATTTCCAGATGTTTCAAACAGCAGAGAAGTTTGATCAGAGAAATTAACTAATCCGATCTTCTGCAGTACATCTTCCTGCAGAGCTTCACTGTCTCATTTAAAAGCCTTTGTTTCTCTGAATGTGGACATGCATTCATCTGCTGCTGACAGTATTAGAAGCAGTGCACTGGTGGAGAACTCTTCATGCAAAGACAGTCATCAAGTCTAAACTTTTAACTGGGACATAAAATATTTTTCATATTAACAAAAACATATAACAGATTTCGAACAGTCTGGATTGTTCTTTTAAAAACATGCAGACATGACCATTCACAAGCATACTGCAAAGTGTAGGGGAAATCGAGAAATAAATCTGTCCATTGTCTTCTGCTGATATGAGTTGGAATTTGATACTATCTGCAAGGTCAGAGGTAGTATCAAATTCCTCCAGCAGATTCTGGGAGTCTTCCCATTGGGATGCTCAGAAAACCTCATCAGGCAGGATTGATCATATTCCTGAAACTCCTTAGTGTCTCCTTTGAAGTGGAGGAGTGACTTCAATTGGCAGAGTTCCTCATTTCGTCTCTAAAGCTGAGTCCATCAGCCCTTCTGAAGAAGCCCTTTCAATCACTCGTTTTAGATGTTACACTTTTTGTCCTGATCTTACTCTTGTGAGTAAAGGTGAGGATCACAGAGAAAACAAAGAGCTTCCCTTTTTTGTAACACATCAGAGTTTTTCTAAAGAGTCTCGTAATTGTCAAGTGGGCGAGATAGTGGCGGTGGAATAGGTGACTTCAGGCCTGGAGGTTCCTGGTTTAAATCCTGTTTCTACCCTGGGATAATCAGTGGGGTTCCATCAGGAAGCGCATTGGGTGTAAAACATCAGTCATGTCCATGTGCACACAGCTGTGCTGTAGCTTGAGGGGACCCCGTATTGTGGCAACCCCATGGAGGAAGGTACTGAACGTACAACATATTGAAATAGTTAAAGATCTATGTCTTAACCACCTCAGGATGTTTAATAGACAATTAAATACTACTTTATGGGAGAAGAAAAAAAATCCTCAGTTTCCTGAAAGACATTAAACATTTTTTTATTCATGGCAAGAGCTTGTTCTGACAATCCGTCTTATGGGGAGAATCTGCAATTAAACCCTTGTTGGATTTTGTTGGCAGTGCATCTGGTTTGCAGCACTTGTAAAGATACCTGTAAAAGTAGTCAAAAACAAGTTGAGGTGCTTCCACGTCTGCTTTGTGCAGATGTAGTCAGCATAAAACCCATCCAAGTTCAAAGAGGTTTTATACAAGATGTTTTGTTGTTTTACAGCCACAACTGGAACTTAAAAGAAGTAAGATCTGTGGGGATGTAAGCGCATAAAGAAGATGCCTTCAGCGAGGGAGTTCCTTTAAACCAAAAGCTGACATGTTGCATCGTTTTTATAGCCAGTGGAATGAACGGCAGAGAGATCACAGGAAGGTCAGGTCCCAGATTTCAGAAGATGCACCTAACTGATGTTTCCACACATTTTCTTCAGGGTGTTTAATATGTATGCTACAAAGTGTTTGGCATAGAATAAAACACTTACAGGTTCCTTGTGTTGACAGAGATGTATGAAGGGATGTTAAAAGCAAACTACATCCGTGTAACATGCAGGTGTCATCCTGTCAATGGTCTAGAAACCATATTGAACTTTTAATTAAAGCCTGCATGTAATTACTGGTTTCCTTACTTGGAATCACCAGATGGTTATCACGCAGTGGGCTTTCCTGCAAAACTTTCCATTTATTCACCCTTGTCCCCCAGCTGGGCTTCATGCATTTATTTTTGGAACCAGGCACAATGACTGGGCCCCCAGGCTTTCTTGATTGCTGGGTGCCAATCATCTAGAGAGTTTTAACAGCTTGTCCCCACGAGGATGTGTCCATCCCACAAAAAAGACTGATCCACCCTTGCAACTGGGAATGAGCTTGAAAAATGATTGCTGGAATGTCTGTTGATTACAGTGTATACAACTCATGTACATTATGATAACATGGGTTCACATCTGCACGCTTGTATTTGCTTACCCGTGACAGAACTGACTATTTACATATCTATATTTGCAAATGTACATGTATTAGAAATAAACTCCATGATTAATTGAAATATTGGGACCATCATATTGGAACAATCACCTGATGAAATAGAGAATGGATATTTTTGTTTATGTGTGCTTATTCTGATGATTTAGGTTTGTAATAATCTGTGTGTTTAAAACACTGTCATTATTTCTTACATGGACTGTCTGCTGTGCTGTATTTTTGCTAAATTTTATTTTTATGACATAAAACGTAAATTGCCTGATAAAATGTGAACAAAGCCTTGCTGAGGTACAGCACATAGAAAAAGTTAAAATCTTTCTGAGTTTGTCGATATATTGGCATTTTATGTTAATTTCAGGATTTTCATTTTTATTTGCAGATGGTCACAAGAAATGAAGTAATGTCATGTAAAGTCATTAACTCAAAGTTAATTAAAAAATATGTCTTTTGAGTATGACTGGAGGACACCAGTGGTGTGACAGAAATCTGGTTATGTTTCGTTTTACATGCTCCTTAATCCCAATGCTTTATGTAAGCAACAAAGATAATCTCCACATCTTTTAAAGATTCAGCATCATCTAAATGGCTTTTACATAATACACAAACTGTCCTAAATAACTACAGCACTCTTATGTCATGAAACACTGTTATTGCGTCCATTCTGCAGTTGTGAAATAAAGGGCTCTGAATTTCATGCTCCATAAAGTTTTATGAGAACACAAGATATTGTTTCTTCTTTGGAAGCCAAGCTCATCTCCTTTTAAAATAATGTGTTTCTCTCTAAAGTCTCGCCAATATATTTTTTTTCTTCAAATACACATCTCACTGAGGGCAACCTGTAGGAAATCTAAATGTTTATTTTTGTCTTCCGTTTTCTTTGCGGTCAAGAAAAATTACATTTATTTTGTATTTCAACTATTTAGAAAGAAAATTGTCAAAGTACAACTAAAGGATGTTGGATTTGACTTTAAAAGAAGTTTTGGTGTTAGTTTTTGATTTCCTTATGCCAGGAAATGTTACTTCAGGAAAAGACTATAAATAGCTTTGATTCTTTGGCTTTTTTTTTTTTTTTTTTTTTTTTTTTTTTTTTTTTGCTGCAATTGATTTCTGTTTGTTAGGCCTAAAAAAATATATATATAAGCTAAACATTCCCCTGAAAATTCATTAAACTTTGGTAAACTTGTGTTATTTCTAACTGGGGAAAAACAAAGCTGAAACAAAATAGCTTCTCTTGGTGAGACAGATATTTTCAAAAGCGTGAGTGTATTCAAGTTTGTCAGATTTTTTATTTTGAATTAAACTATAATGCATGTTGATTTTGAAAAACATTAGAATATAAGCACTTGTCAAATCATTGTTTTAAGACCATGTAAGTTTTTCTTAAATCAATAAAAACTCAACTTTCAGAAACCAAATATAAAGCTGGTCAGCGCATGGTGCTAATAATGCTGAGGTCATGGATTCAATCCCCATACTGACCAACTGAAACAAAGTTTTTCAGAAAATCAACACTTCAAAATAGCAGAAGGTTTTAGATTAAACCATAATAATTTTGAAAAAATATTACAATGTGAGCACTTTTGTCAAGATCATGTAAATTTTTCTTAAAGTTTGTATCTTCAGTCAAGCATGGTTCTGTCATGTTGTCATAATAATAAGTCAGTCCTGGATAACAAACTGGATCAAATTTGTGATAAGTGACTGTTCTTGTTTTGAATAGAAAAACACTACATTTCATGTTCTAATATAAAATTCTTTTTTGCTTTAAAGACACTTCCCAGTAAGTAGCACATGCTTCCATTTAAAGACATTTTTTAGATTTAATTATTCCATAAATCTATGTTGTTCGCTCACTGTGGTAAATGAAGAAAGTATGGTTGTTTTGGTTTGTTTTCTTTTTGCGAGCTGATTAATGCCTTATTCACATGCTTTCAAAGGAAATGCCACTTGACATTTATGAGGTTGTCACAAAGTAGAGGTTTGTGCACAGCAGTAGTTCTGAAAAGGTACATTCCAGCAAGAAACCCCCAAGTTTTAGCTTATTGCCACTGGCTTAAAGTCAGTTTTAGGAGGGATTTTAAACGTTTGTCTGTTTTTAATCTTAGTGCTTAAAAGCACTATGCTTAAGCATAGTGTTGCATTGCTATGTTTATGCCACTTGCGCTGCTTTTATAGTTCAGCAAGAATCCTCCAATCAATCTTCCAGTTCTTTTCATATGATCCAAGATTCTATCATTTTAAAAAATGATAAGGCATTTTGTAGCTGTACCAGAACTATGTACTACTTTGCCACTCAGTACAAAAGGATGGCTAAGTCTGCTGAGTTCATTACTACAAAGCATAAAGCAGAAGCAGCATGTAAAAAGAAAAGAAAAAAAATTCAATAGAGCTGATTTTCTAGTCCAGAAAGCGCTCAAGTGAATGGAAATGGTCTAAAAGTCTACAAAAATTGTCATGGTTTGTGGTGAGGTATACACGGTGGAGCCAGGTCATAGTGAATAGTTTTTTTTAATGGTGAAAACTAGGACCTGATGCATGACTTGTTTGCATCAGGTTTTAGTTTTAGTTTTTTTTGCCTATCTGAAAAGTTATTTGAAAAGGCAGACATTCCTGACCAAATATCTCAAGAAAAAAATGTGAGCACTATAAATGTGTTTGTCTATTTGAGGTTTGCTCTACCTGAGCCATACTTCCTTTTGGGCAGAACACTCTTGCTGTGATGTCATGTCATTTGTAGGAGACTTTACTTTTTATTGTTTTAACACTTTTAAATGTATAGTTTGTTTTCTACTATTTGATTTCTAAAGCATTTCAATCATCTTTACTTCTTCTTAATGTCCTTTAGAAATATTCTGACACTGAAATTTACAAAATCGGTAAAATAAGGAGTCTGTGATTATTAGTTTCAGCCTAATGTTTCAGCTCAAATTAAAAAATCCTTGAACTTACCTTTGCCAGCCACTTAAAAAAGACATTGTTTAATATGGTTTTATTTTCTGCCTTTTGGCCTTATGTCCACTTTTAGTATGAATCCCAAGCAATCCTCTGTAAATGAGACCCCTACGTTTCTTTTAAGATTTTACGAATAAAAACCATCTTGAAGTTGTATTAGAACACTGTCAAAGTTCAGATTTTGTTCATTGCTTACACAGTATGAGCAAAATTGCATTGCCAATACTATGAATGGTGAATTTACCTAATACTCATCGGGCTAGGTTACTCAGCAGATCTCATTTCACAAAGGCTCATATATTCAATAGGGCTTCATGCCATATTGCATCAGAAAGATTGTTCTACATCTGTTCCTCTCTTGCACAAGATTCTAAGAGGGTTTTTAAAGCACAAAAACAGACAAAATGTTGAAAAAAAAGATGTACCTACACTTACCAAATAGTATTTCCTGAATGGATGAGGTGATTTGTACTGACAGCCAGATGTTTTTTTAACAGTCTCATCTGGATGACTAAAAACACGTCATACATGACCTCATGACAACGGAAGTCAAAAGAAGACATGTACCAATCATTACTGGAGCATTTCTGCAGTTAATAAACAGATTAAATTACAAGCAATTTAAATATTTGAGGGGAAAGTGATAAATGAAAGGTTCAAGATGCTGTTTCAAGAATTAAATTGAAAGCCAACTGGCTATGTTTGCTGAATTGAGACACTGGTAAAAAGCTCAGGAACTGAGCTCCAAATGTGAAGGTGTAACATCTTAAAAGCTGAGTCTCTGCAGCTATTTTGGGGATTTGAAACTCAGTTACTTGATAATAACAACATTGTATTTTAAAACATGTTCCCTTTTGTTTCAGATTTGTGAATGAATTTTCTGATTCATTTACAAATCTGAAAATGAATCACCAAGCAAAACTGAAATGGTTAAAATATTTCTTCATACAGCTGATTAAATACACAAAGCAGCTTCTCATGTGACAATGGAGAAAGTTAATTTTTTCAAACCTGCATGTCAAACAGTGAAAGATGTAATCTTTGACTTTGCAATTGACCTGCTTTGTTAATTAAGAAAACAAGCAGCAGAGATTAAAATGTTTTGACATGCTAGATTAAAAGCACATTAGAAGTAATCATGTCCACCATGTTGCCAGAGGGTCTCTTTTACTCCTTACTATGTATCTAATGTCATGTTCCAAGGTACAAAACTCTTTAAATATTTTCCAATGTTTGTGGTATAGAACAATGGAACCTACAGTCATGGTTAACAAAACAGAAGGATTTAATTCAAATAGGTTTAGGTTTATTATAAAATTGAAATTAAAGCAGCTACTGTAGCAAAAGGGAACCATGTGAAGGTCAGACACACAACAACAATAAACTTGTAATAAATAATCTGAGGAGAATACTGTGCCATGAAAAAGTATTCATATCGCTTGATCTCTGTAAAATGTTATTTAAATATTTTGTCAACTTTAAAAAGGGAAGCAAAACCCTTATTTGTTATTTTACCATTGCTCACCTGTCAACAGCTGTGAGTGATGGGAGATACATATTTGACCTTGGAATTATTTTATTGTCTTCTCATAAAGATTCCCCTGAGTCACTTTTTTTATTATCAGGATAACAAAGACTTTTATGGTGAGACCAGATTTCCACACCTGGTCTCACCATGAAAATTTCTTTGTGTCTGCAAAATATGAAATGGAAAACTTTTTCTTTTTATTTATAATTTTAAAAGGAAATACTTTTAATAAGTTGTCAGTCACCAAGACTCAAAAGCTAAAGCTTAAACTCAGATATTTTAGAGCTCTGGGAATTTTTACAAATAGGTTTTAAATTATGGATTTGGTCTGTTGTCAAGGTCTCTCCGCACTTACTTGCTTGTTGCCAAGTCTCAGTGGCAAGAAACGATTGGAATGTGATAAACCAAACAACAGCTTTCAATAGCAGATGTTATCTCAGCAGTTTAAAATACTGACTGTTCATTTGACATTATAATGTCACCAGGTGACTATGAACCCTTTCAAGCATTGAGCAGATGCGTAGTACAAATCTATGCATGGATCTGCTATCAACTCTCGACCCATGAACAAAAATAAAAGTAAATTAACAATATTTTGATTTAAAAAGGAATGATCCCAGAGTCATTACACAGCTTGAATTATTACAGGTAGAAACCACTGATCAGGGTGAAGTAATGGACTCAGACCTGAATCTTCAGAGACACAAAGATAATTAATTACAAGGTCAGCCTTCTACCATTTCCCTGATAGTAGAAGGCCATCCAGGAAATGGATAAATGTGCATATATAACATGCATATTATTTTATGCTTATAGATATGCATAATATAACATCCATATTATGCATAGATAATATTTTGTTGCAATAAAATAGTGTTGCTTTAGTCAAACTAATTACTACAACAGTGACTTCACAGGTTTGACTAAAAAGTCAAACAGTTGCAACTGACCCAAAACTCAGTTGCTTGTGTTCGCTTTAAAACCAGGAAGATGGAGCACATCACCCCAGCTCTAAAGTCTGGCTTTCTTAAAATACTGTTGTTAATCTTCCTGTAATGTTTATAGAAATAATGTTCATGGGTCAATTTGAGTGTTTAATCATGCAATGGTGTCAGAAACCAAACAATTCCTCCAAAATATTATTAATTCCAATACTAACCATTTCAATCAATATTTGTTCAATGATCTTTTTTTTATTTCTCACAAATAAAGGATCAATGACAACAACTTACTCATTTACTCATTTGGACATAAAACATAACAAAATTTAATTTTTTTTTATGTCCACTGAAAAGAAAACCTAGACACAAAAAAACAATAATTTCTTTGAAATTGATCTTTGATAAATGTTTTTATATTACATCAAATTTTTTTTCAATGGTCTTTATACTAAAACTTGAGACACACAGTGTTCAGGGTCAAACTGACCCGCTGATTAAAATAAAGACAAATGAATCATGCTGAGAGTATTTACCTTTACTTTCACTTCTGCTGAGTGTCCACTCAGTGTGGATGGAGTTTGCCCATGGGAAAGAGGAAGATTCCCGTCAAAAGTTTTATGAACCCCTGCTGTCTTGCTGTTTCCTTAAGTACAGAGAATAGTGAGAAAGTGGGCTTGTGTGTGTCTGCGTCTGCATGTATGTGAGTGGTGTGTTATATTTGTGTGTCTGTGGTGAAATATGGTTCATAGCTGCAAGAAAACATAGAATTAGACATTTTTTTACCTTTTTTTGCACTTCAGCTAGACTGCCGGGTAAAATTGACCCGAACAGTATCTATGTAAAATGTAGACATAGGGGGGGTTACAAATGTGTAAGATGAATACATTTTCAATTTATATGTATAATGCACCTATTAAGACAAATAGAAAAAGTTTCATGCAAGGAGAATATTTCCATCTGTTCTTTTAAATCTTTTAAAATGGGTCAATTTGACCCGCAACATAACAGAGGATTCATTTATAAATCACTGAATAGCTCAGCACCAAAATACATTAAAAATCTGCTATTGCTCTATAAAACTTCCAGACCACTCAGGTATTCTGTTTCAAGTCTACTCTGCATAAAATCTGCTTTATAAATAAACTTAACATGTTCAGTGGCATGGTGTTTTGGGGGTGCTCTGCCTCCACTCACAGATTCAATGTAGGACTAGGGGGCTTAGCTTCTGGCTGATATTTCACCAGTGTTGTTCATGAACTGGTTACCGGTGGTGGCTGAGGGAGCTTTCAGTGAATTGGTAAAACTGGAACGTCCTAACATGGCAGTGAGGCATTGACCAGCTTTTTTCCATGGACTCTCTACTTTTGTGGGGTTAACTTTGTACGCAGGGGGATCCACCAGAGAGAGAGAGAGAGAGAGAGAGAGGATGGACTCAGCATGGGTGTTTATGTTAAGATTGGTTTGTAGCAGAACCAAACTGCAGACAGGATTACCAAATCATTATGGAATACATAATTTAATGACAAGCAAGAAACACAAAGTGGAAATATAAGAAAAAAGGATACCTGAAGACAAGTGGAGAGCAACTGAAGGTGCCAGTGGAAACCAATGTAAAAGTACAGCTTAAATACACCTGAGTGGGGAGTGGACTTGACATAGAACCAGAAGAGCTAATTACTAGTGAGTAGATGCAGTTGGGAAAAGGAGTTGGTAGGGGCAAATGAGGAAATGATTAACAGCTGAGAAGGAGAGTGGGTAGGCAGAGAGTGAGGGGAAAAATTAACAGAGCCAAGAGAACGAGAAGGGGGAAAGAAACTAAATAACTAAAGCTGAAAGTCCTAAAATTTATAGGTTAGTCTAATGTCTTATGAAGTCAGGAAATTCACTGAATGTTAGGGTGAGTGCAGGTTTTCTTTAAAAATGGAGTTCTTAGATCAGCCTGTGCTCTGAGCCAAATGTGGAAAGTATGGTGTAATTTACATAAAGGTGTCCTTCAGTTGTAAAATGGGGCCTAAGACTGAGCATTGGGGGTCCCCTTTAAAGTCCTCAAAAAACTGAGATCCTTTTGAAAGATGATGGATATCCAGCCCATTACTCAGGCCAATATCACTGATGTGATAATAGGAATGGTTTTGTTTGTTCAACTGAGAGTTTAAAAACATCCATCAAGGGATTTGTATGTGGTGTACTTTATAATTTCGTCCTTCATGAAAGAAGAGCAAGAAAAAAAAAACATTGTTGAAAATAATAAATAAATAAAAAGCTCTAATTTTCTGCAAGTGATGGGAGGGAATTAAAACACTGCACATGAGTCTTGGCTCACCAAGCACATGGTGACACCTAGTTATGCAGTTTTATGTTGTGGGGGTGATTTTCTTCTGTTGGGACAGGAAAGCCAGTCTGCTTTGATGAATGAAGCTGAATTAAAGAAGAGACTTAAAAAAAAACCTATTGGAGGTTGAGATGAGGAGGATTGAGATTCAGCTTCCAGTAGAACAATGACCCTAAAGATTCAGCCTGAGCCACAATTAAATGATTTAGATATAAACTAACTTTAGAATGGACCGGTTGAACTCCAGACTTTAATTCAATTGAGAATTTGAATTAACTTGAGAATTTGTGGTAAAACTTAAAACTGATTTTCACAACATTCTTCATTCAATTTGGACAAGCTGGAACATTTTTTTTTTCAAAGAATATTGAAAAAATAAAAACTTTTTCGGTGTTCAAAGGTGGATGAACTATTATCCAAAAGACTGCCGGTGCAATTCATTGAACAGTTGCTTTACCAAGTATTAATGTTTAGGGGATGAATAAAAACAGATCTCATACTGTTTTGTTTTCTATTTTTAAAAAACTTTCCAAATCAAGAAAAATCATTGCCATTTATGGTTGTAATATGACAAAATATAAAACGGTTAAATAGCACAAACACCTTTGAAAGGTTTTGTACATGCATTACATAAACACCGCAAGGAAAGGCTGCATCAGCCCTCATGATAATGACCAAGATGTATTATAAAAGCAGAAATTTAAAAATTGATATGCTATATATTTATATAGGAGCTTCACAGCACCCCATCATAGCTCATTTTTATAGTTACTGTTAAACGTTTTTTGCGTGAAACAAAGTTAAACTTTTATGTGGTAGGTTGTGTCTATGGCAGCTGAACCCACTGTGTCAAAAAGGATTGGAAAATATCTTTCTACAAGCCAAACCTCATGGAGAGTCCAAATTATCTGGTTCCAGTGTAAGCTATCCAATATAGATACCTAGGATTAACTTAAACAAGCTTGGTCTAAACCACAACTCTGATGAATGAACAAGCAAAAAATATCCAAGACCAGTCTGAAGGAGCAACTTCTTCCTGTAAGATAAATGAACAGAAGATTCATAATGTTATTTTACAACTAGGCCACATGAAATCTGTTCCATTGCCATGCCAACATCTGTAACTGCTAACAGAACCGCCAGGCACACAGAAAAAAAGGCGTACAGAGTGCAAATTTTAGGGTTCATCTTTGCTCCGTGGATGTGGCATTTCTTGAAAACCCTTCCACTGCCACAACTGAGAGTGGAAAGGCCACAGATCCCCTTTGAATGGTTGCTTGTATAGACTGATGTCCCCTATATAGAAACACAGGGGAGGGGTTTCCCTCGGGCAGTCATTATAGAGTTTAGTAAACAACACAACATCAAAATGAAAGCCCCAGGACTCATGTTAAGTCATCGCATCATAGGTCGGTTTGAGAGACTATGTTTGGTCTGTTTTATTCAACAGCGATGCTCAGTAAAAAAAAAAAAAAGTCCTCTTGCAACTGGGTTTTGTTTCATGTTCTTGAAGGTTGAGCTGCAACAAATTAGATTTTTTTTTTAATATTACGCAAGAAGGCAACAAATATAAGCTTCTGGAAGAAAAGCTTAAAGATAAAACATTTGATTATTTATTTACATTCTCACAGCCTGGATGCCCATTTTGCTTTGTTTAGCTTAAGTAATTAAAGTTTTTCATCTTGTTTACCATCCGACGAGTAGTGAAAACATCTGGGAGCACTATAGCAGGGTTCCAGCTCATCCAAATAAAATCCATGTTGTAGCTTCTAGGAAGCATAAAGTTACCCACCATTTTCCACTCATGTTTAGACACGCTTTCTCAAAACTTGGTGACATACTCATTAACCCCAAGGAAATGGTGCTAAGGAGCTATAAGACAAAAGGATGAATTGTTTATCCCATTTTGTCTTTATAACCACACAGTTATATGACATAACATTTTACATGGATTTTATGGGATGAACTAACACAAAGGGTGTAAATGTGGAAACTATCTTTGGCCTTTAGTCATTTTTTTCACCATGTTTTCTTGCATATTTACTCCATGGATGATCTGAATCAGAAAGATCTAGACTTTGGAAGAACCATTCCGACACACTACTGCTTACTTTTGGTCTAACTATTCCATAGTAGCTTTAACTGTATTCTTAGGAAAGTTGTTTTTTTAAACCTTTAATGGAACTTTTCTGTTACAGCCTACTTCATCCATGTTCCAACAACTCTGAGCAGTTTTACTGTCCCTGCTAAAGAAAAGCTTCCCACAGCATGATGCTGCATTCACTATATTTCACTGCATAGATAGCATTTTCAGGTTGTTAGTTTTTTCTCTACACCTAAAGTTTTGCATTTAGGTCAACCATGTGTATGTTGGTCTGATCTGACCAGAACACTTACTTCCACTATTTTAATGTATTCCCATATGTCTTCGGACAAACTTTAAATTAAACTACCTACAATCTAAGAAGGCCTTTGTGTTGATCACATACAATTTGGAAGAAAGTGTATTGAATTTGTGGCTGTGTAGAGGGAAAATGAAAAAAAAATCTATAGGTGTGAATACTTCATACTTTTTGGAAAATGTAATTTCCAAATGTTTTTTTTAATTATTGAGAACTTACAGATGTTTGGATTTTTTATTAAAAGGGGACCAAATATGTTTCATTAGAAAAGTTAGGATAGGTCATTAAATTTTTCTGCTTTTTGGTGTTTTTTCAGTATTTGAACAGTTCCTGCAAGCAGTAAAGACCAGTGGGAGTACAAAATTGTGCCAAAAGAAAACTTTGTATTGTACATCCCCATTAAATTAATTTGAATTAGGAAAAATGACAACACTTATAGGTACACATATGCATGAAATAAAGAAAAAATGCCTGTTTTTTTTCTGTAGGTTTTGGAACTTGTGGATTCTAACACATAAGCTGTATGAGAGGTATGGGATGCTGCTTGTGCACATGTGAGTTTATCCTGCAAATTCCAGATGCTCCAGATGTGTGTTGTGAATACACAGCTTCATGTGGCTTGTGGTTTTGGAGCTTAAAGGGTGAAGATGACATTCAAGTGTCCACCCACATTTTACACAGCACATGGAACCTTACAACACATGAGATGTAGGAAAAAAAAATTGTTTGTTTATCTAAGGACACAGAAACACAGAAGCAGCTTGAAATGTTTCAGAGTGAGATCAAGGAAATGTGTGACTAAAACATTTTCACATGCACCGTCGGAAAGGCTCCCCTGCCAGGCATCCAAAATAATGATGAAAATGAGTCATCTCAATCCTGAGGTGATCCCATCTGGAAGTCTGCTTCAGAGCGGCAGTCTTTCCAAATTAAACCACAATCATCATTTAAGATCTAATGGTTTCATAAGACATAAAAAGGAAATCTGTGAGCATTTGTGTAAACTTTGTCTCAGCAGTTAGCTATTAAAGAGGCGTTCCCCACAGACTTACTGATCTATCTTTTTGATAACCATCCTGACTCATGTTGGTAGCAAGGTAAGTGTACACAAAATCCAAAAAGCTTGATTTCTTTTGTTAATCTTTTGAGTCTGATTAACATTCCATGCATAATTATAGGCTATTGCCTTGAAAATTATTTAGATCATTTTATTGGAATTTTTATGTGATAGACCACCTCAGAGTAGCTCTTGACTGTAAGTTCAAAGAAAAACAATCAATATCTTTAATAAATAAAACCCGGAAAAATACAATGAACATATGTATTCAGTAGATCTTTAAATTTGACACAAAGCAAGGAAATCCACCACTGTCAATTTAAACTCCAGCTCTTCCGTAAAAGCATTGGAAGTTTATCAGAGAATAACACAGAACAACTTCAGCAAGATTTATAAAGTCAAATAAAATACAAGCATTAAATCTATTACAGAGTGCAAATGTCTGAGGAATGTCCAAGGGTTATAAATGTATTTCTAAGACACTTATATCTACAGTATGCAACTTTTACAAAACATATCCATCCACTCCTCTCTGTGCTGATATTGCTGTCTGAAGAAATGCAAAAAAACAACCAATCAAAGCCAGGAGGCCAATCTTAGCACTGTGAATCAATCTCAGGAGCCGACTGCTAAACATGCTTATAGCGGTGAACCAACTCAGTCTTATAGGAAAACCATTTATCCACAGTTATTGGTGACCGTGCTAACCAGCTTTAGCATTCACAATAAGCTCTGCAAATGGGGAGAAGTTGCAGCACAGCAGGTACCAAAGGAGGGAGAATGAGAAGGTTGGGTAAGCAGCACATGCACAGGCATAATTGATAGACCTATGACCCTCCTCCTGGCTCTAGTTAGCACTGGGAGAAGAAAGAGTAATTTTTTTTCAAAGGTTACCTGTCTCATACTCTACTGCCACAGTATAGCAACAGTTCCAACAAATATGTAAAAAAATATATTAATTTCTTCATACAATTTGCATACTGCAGCTTTAATGTGTTGCCTGAAAATAATTTAGCTCCACATGTGTAATTTTTACGAGGACATTTTGAAGTTGTGAAGTCTGCAGCACTTGGCGAAGTGGCTCATGTGAATTTAATTTTATTGTGTCAAGAAAAAGCTAAAATCTAAATGAAACTATATGGTTGAATCAATAACAACTTGAGTATTTTTATCCCAGTATTCCTGGTAACATTCAGGAATTAAGATGAAAAATAAATAAAATAGAATACAACAAGTAAAACTAAGTTTATCTTTGAGGAGAACACAGTCTTTCTTGTTCAACAAGATCAAAGTCAGCCTCCAGCTCAGTCTGAGGAATGGACAGCTCTCACCTCTTATGTTCAGTTAGATTTATGTGGTCGTGTGAAAGTAGGTGTCAAGATCTCTGTAATTGTACATTCAGCTTTGGCAGCTCCACACTTACCTACTATCCTACCTGTCTTAAATATCTACACCTCCATTGCCTTGTGCAATCTTGTCATGTTATTTGTCACAAGCAGTGATTTTAGAGATTTGATATTCTATCAGTACATTAGACTTTATCTGAGCCAAACTCTGAACCTTTTCTTGACAAACTGCACCAAAGATGAGCAGCAGATGAACAATGACACCTACTGGCCAAATAAGTGGACCCTAACTTTCAGCATCATCCTTCAGGAAAACTTCAGTATATTCATTGCCCTGATCAAGAATGTTGTGCCTTGGCTGAAAACAATTTTAGAAGTATATTGCTCCCCAAAATTGTGAGGTTTTGTTGGTTCATATTTTCTTGAGGAGCAAGATTAAACTGATGCACTAGCCCCTCTGGCAACCCACAAGAATAATCGTATTGGATAATGGATTGATCCCATATCTAAGATTGCAGTAAATTGAAACTTAATCCAAGTTTCTATTAGTTTAAGAAAACTAGACTTGTCAGTCCTCTGAGAATCCAAAAAGGACAACCAAAAGCCCATCATACTGTTAAACTTATTCAATGATGATTTTCAGGGTAGGATTTATTTTAAAAATGCAGCGCTGAAGCCCCGTGAAAGGAAGAATTGCAAGCCAACTCTGAACTTCTACTTACAATACTTGTACTTCGACAGGATCTACTCGGAAATTGATCTCATTCAGCATGTTTGTTCAAAAGACATTTACCGGCCATAAAACTATTTGACTCCTGCCACACTCCATAATTTACCAAGATCTATCCTCGGTTTTATTGTTCCATCTATCCATTGACGCGATGACGAATCTGGCTGCCTGCCGGTTTTTTCTCATGAGATCATCCTTCACCACTCTGGCTCCAATTTCTACTTTCTGCTTTTCTCTTCTTCCCACGAGGAGTCTGTGATGTCTCTTCTTGCCTCTTGACATAATCAGGAGCCTACATCGCTCACCCCAGGCAGTCCCTTTGACCCTTGATCCCTTCAAAAGCCCAAGAAGCCCCCTTCCCAAGCCCCCCGCCCCCAAGAAAAGACAAAAAAAACAAAACAAACAAAAGCATTACAAGTACTGCTTTATTCTTCTGCATGGGGTGTCAGTACCACCCCATGTTGAACAGACAGGGGTGATTTTTTTTCATGTTTTGTCTGACTTTATCATTTTCACTTTTAAAGCATTTCAGAGCAAATTAAATTTGCTGCTGATTGCATCACCATAGAAGATGTTGGGTAATATCACACAGTGTATGGATTTGAATAATAGTCATTTATTTTATGTTTTTATTCACATTAATTTCTCAGTGAATTTTTAACTAGCAAAATTGCCAGGCTGTAGGTAAAAGAAATAATGTTTGAAGTAAAATTTAGCCCAAAATTCCGAATTGTGTATTTAGCATAGGTAGCTTAATCAGCTGGAGTTTCCATAAGCAGAGGATTATTTTTGTTCAGAAAACCTATATAAAAATGAAATTTTTCTTAAATGGCTTAAAATGTGCCAAAATGGTATTATGCATAACCAGAACAATAAGGACCCTTTTGAGGTACCCAACAGATCAGGTAAGCCTACAATGAGCTGGCGAACATGTTTTCAAAATCAATGAAAACCTTCAGTTTGGAATATAATATCAGTTTGTAGCAGTTTTTTTTCTGAAGGCAATATTCTTCTTTTGTTTGCTTCAGCCTTTAAAACACCCATCAGAATCCAATGTAGCTGGAACTGGTTCCTTAGCAGGATCTTCATCATGTTCTTCTGCCCGAGTCAGATTCTAATGCTTTATTTCCACTGAGTGGTACAGCACAGGTTGGGGTTCAGTATGTTATTTTATTGTTCGACATATTCTGAGAATGTTTCGACCACAGGTTGGACTCTCACGGGGCAGTTGTGGTTGCACCTAAATGCCTAAAGTGGAGTCATACAAGTTCAACGGCAAACGTGACAGACTAGTACGGCTCGTGCTTGTTGCAAGTTTTTCTGCTCCCCAATCAATGGACTGTGTTAAGTGATGTCAGTAGCTTGACCCTACTTGTACTGATGGGATGTATTGACCGTTTTAACTATGGAAACAGGCAAAATAGTGAACCAAACCACACACCAGTACTAATCATTGGAAATGTGGCATGAAATACTTTCTGAGTCTGACAATTTGCTTGTTCAGCAGAACAAGCTACAAAAACATTTGCTTAACTGTTTTTGTAATACTTCTTGCTTGACTGATATCCAGAGCTGTACAGTTACTACATATTTATTTGCATGTACTATAAACCAGATGCTTGAAGTCAGATCACGCAGGATGGTTTTTAATGCCATGTGTAGACAGATCATGATTCCTGTGAAGTCCATTTACTTACCTCTCGATCAGCCAGGATACAATACAAGGTTTTAAGACGGGCTTTGTGTCAGTCCTTGTAGACGACAGGGACTGAATCTATTCCTGACATCTGATGCTGATTCTTATGAGCCGTGATGTCTGGATGTTTGCAATGCTGCTTTTTTTTTAACCGTGTGTTTTTGCTAAATCCCCCGTAAGAAAAATAATAAAATATTTTATCATAGCCTAGTTTACTCAAGTTACCTCACTAAAGAGTCTTTAGTAAAGACTAACTTAGTTTGTGTCAACAGATGATTAAATGGAAAGCAAAAGCTTAGCAGACAAAGTCTGTCCAAGTAGGCAGACTGTGGCTCTGGTCACAGCTTGCAGTAATCTTCCACAGCTAAAATTATGGTTAGCATGCTTTCTGATTCAAATGTGGTGATTGCTTTTTTTTAATTTACAAGAGCTCTGGTAAAGAAGCTGTGATGCATTACCAACAAGGACTTACCACGAGGTTTAGCCGTCCACTCTCACATTTCGCTCTTTAAAAAAGAGCTGAACAAATACTTGAGAACTCTGAGCTCTGACACAATAAAATGTGCAGAACTCTTTAGCATTAAGAGAGGGTGCGGGGCACAGAGGGAGGTACATTTGGAAGTTTGAGGAGATCCTGTGAGACTGAAACCAGTGCTTAATGTCTAGAAAATTTAAATTTGTCTCATGTCCAGACCATGACTGTGTAGTTTTATGACCCTACGATCAGTCTCTGGCATGTCTAAGACCTACTATTGAGATTACATGCTGTGAGGCTTGGAATAAAGTAGGTCATTAATGGGACAGTAGCAGTAGCTATTTAAAAAACATGTTCTGTTGGCCAGATGCTTTTTGTCTACAATTAATCCTGAGAAACCATTTTATGACCTACTAATAATGGCGTAAGCTTCATTCCAGTGATGCAGTTCTACTGTTGCTGCCTCAAGGAAAGAATGATGTCATGCCTTTAAGAAATGATCTGTCCTTTTCCTTACCTTTCTTTACTTCATATAAAATATCAAGAAAGATTACAGCCAATAAAGGACAAATTATGGTAAATGCATAATAACATTAAATGCAATAAAAAAGTGAAGGAATGCAATTATGACATAAGTTATGTTGTTAAATAAATGCAGAGCAGGCATGCTTGATCAGCCTTGGAAGGTTGTTTTCAACTTTGAGTGTGCTGCTATTAAAACTTGTTCTGCCCAGCACTGTAAACTAAAACCAGGAACAACCAAAGTCAGAAGAACAGAGGAGTGTAAAGCTCTAAAGACAAACAAAGGAATTTTAAAAGCAATTCAGGCTTCAACTGGAAGCTAGAGAATTGATGATATCTCTGCTTTTCTGCTTCCAGTTAGGATTCTGGCTGCAGAACCCAGAGCCAGCTGCAGACAGGGACAACAGAAACTGTCGTGCCAAAATAAAGAGAGTTACGATAATCCAATCTTGAGGAGATTAATAGTGCGGTGACTGTATTTCTGTCATCCAGTTTATGCTGTTTGAATTGTCTTTTGTCTACATTTGATTTTGGTCTTTCTTTCTTGACTCGCGCCTGTTTTACATCAGCTGATTACCCCACTGTTTCTGGCTAATCAGCACACCTGCTTGCAATCAGCACTGATTCCCTCCTTTATGCGCACGCAGACACACGCAAGCACACAAGCACATAAATATGAGTCAGAGAGAGATCATTCAGATATAGCTGGTCTCAGTATGGTTGCCTTGCTCCAGTAGTGCCCCAGAAAAAGTTTATATCTATTGGATGTCCTGTTTCTTGTCTCGATGTTTAAAATGTGTTTCCTTCCTGTTTTTAGGTGTATCTTGTTGCAATTAACCATGTAAGCCTATATTAACATATATCAATAATCAGGCAAATAATAAATCTGAAAATTGTCTGAAGGATTAGGTTTTTCCTATAAATTTTTAATCACTCTTCTTAAAGATTGCGAGGATTCTATTTATTTATCCGATTGCGATTTATTTACAAACAGCCTTTAATCACATAAATTATACTCAACAAAGATTTGTGCTTATTATGAATCTCACTTAGAGCTATATACAAATGATAAAAAAAAACACAAAAACTAGATAAAAGAAAGATGCAATTACTAATTCTTTAAAAACAAAACAAAAAAATAAATAAATTTGGACCACCCAGTTAAGGTTATTATGTTTTGCTGGTTGGGATTTCCCTGGCTTTGATCTTGGTTTGTGAAAATTTCACATGCAACAGACACTGAGACATCATACTGTCATACATCACAGTTATGCTGTTACTGTTTTGTCACAGTATGTATAATTAAAACAATGATTTCAAGAATATTCAAATTTATTGAATTGGTCAGGAACACTAAGATTTATTTATGCCTCAAGCAGAAGAGCCTTTCTTTTGTCTTCTACTTTAAAGCTTTGCTTCTATCTAACTTTCTTTATTGATCATTAAGATTATCTGGTTTTAAGTTTTTGCCATTTGGTTTATTATATTAATACCCTTATTGCATCCTGTAAATTTCCCATTGGTGAAGAACAAATTTCCAAACACTACTATGACAGAAGGGAGAGTTGAAATGTGGTTGTATTGTTTTAGGTAAGTAACATGATGACCACGGGGAATTGTTGTTGCAAATCTCCTTTTTAATGTGTAGAAAACTCAATTCAGTAGCTAAAATTTCAAAAAATAATTACTTTTAAAATTAAATTTTGTATATGCACAAAGACCTGGCCAGATGATCTCATTTGGGAAGACTAATTGATCACCTTACTTTAGAAAATGTTCAACTGTTTATGGTATTGTTATCATTGCCTTCTTCTTATGCTTGTTGAACATGTGTTAAATAAGGAATGAACTCATTCTTTAGACAGAGGGATTGTGTCAGAAGCAAATACTATTAATGGGTTCTACTCTGTGGGGCTTTACTGAAGTCATGACTTCATGGCATTTTTCTCCCCACACATTTTCCAGTGAGAGGAAAATATTGTAGCCTGTTAAAGTCATTGTCACATCAGAGTCATCAAGGCACATTCAGTGATGTGAAGCTGGGGTTATTCATCGCAGATTTAGCCCATTAACAACTTGTCCTTTTTATTATTTCTAGCACATTAACAACATCCTAGAGTGGCAAAAAGTAAATGAATACAAATTTCTGAATACATTAAGACCAAGCAATGCTGCACACTGATAATTTGTGCTAACTAACAAAACCTCTGTTCGTAATGATAATCACACCGGATTTCTGCTTTTATCTGGCTTAGTTTACTAGCCTAATTTGCAGCCATTTGCTTTGGAAGAATACACTGAAAGAAAAAGTTTGGCAGGATGTTTTAAAAGTGACGAGTAATTAATAATTGATTTCACAAGCAAATATTTGCTCCCACAACATTTTCCCAATCATTCTGTATCCAGACCGTCGATGGTAAATGGCTGATGTTTACTTGCCTGGTAAATGGCTGATGTTTACTTGCCTAAGTTAGGCAGACGTCCCCATCCCCTTTATTTATAATTTCAGCTTGATGTGCCAAACGTTCAGGCCATACAGCATAGAGTAGACCCTGCAGAGATGAGTGTTAGATAAGGCACGAGTCTTTACGTTGTTGTTATGGAGGTTTTTAAAAATGCATTAATTTACGATATTTATTAACTGCAATTCCTGAGTGTTTACTTAGTGTTGTTTTCCGCCTGGGAATCTGCAAACAGATATAAATTGTTGTAGCTGAAACAAATACAAACATTATGATTCAAACATCCTGTCACAGTCTGTTTAGGCTGGCCTCTTTAATTCGCTCTGTAAAGCCAGACAGCATGCAACCGTGGACTCCAAGTAAAAAATAAAAAACGGCATGTATATTTGAAAATTAGTGTTGAACTCTATTTGTTTTATATAATCGTAAAGTCACCATTCCATATGAAGTTAAAAGCTTCACATGGAGAAGAAACAGCACCATCCTAACTTCAACCACAAATGCAACCTTTAGTGTCCCCATTTAGCTGCATAAAGATGATAATGGGTACTTTAATGGAATTCCCTGAGAGATTACAGTGCATGAAATGTTGTGTCACAGTGCAACATATTTTCAAATAAAACAAAGCCATACATGGTCAGGAAAAGAACTGCTCCCCATCTACTCCAGGGATTTCCATCTGATGCTGAAATCATTACACAATTATGAGATCAGCGCTGATGTGTGAAATGACTGTTGACAGGGATGGATAGAAATCTGGACAAGTGGAAATCCTTCCACTTTGGTGCATCTGTCCAATAGCTCAAAACTGGAAGTTGTGAGTGAATGTGGTTGTTGATCTGTTAAGAATGCAAAGCCTTTTATAAGTTTTGTGCAACAAACATAAATACATATTGAAGGGTGTGTTTTCTATGTCCAGAAAGAAAACGGTACTAGTGGAGAAAGACTTTCTATATGAGTACAAAAAGTTAATCTCTTGGGAGGCCATAAGAGAAGTCCGTTTGTAAAACCACCTCCCTCTCTGAGCACTGTTTCCCAAGAATAATCATTCTTATTTATCAGCTTTCAAGGGGTGATAACTTTTAAATATTTCTCCATTTCCATTCAACAATATCAGAAAAAACTTCACTTCAGTTTTGTGGGATCTCTGTGTGTTGATTATCACAACATTTAACAGTGAAATGGCATAATGACTTGACCAGGAACAATGCTCACTGAGGTGTTCCAACAAAAAGTGCTGATATTTGGAGAATATGGGTTTTTCTCTGTGTTCATTTTGAGTTTTTTGTTGTCACTGTGTTGTCCTGTTTTCCCTTGATTAATCCCAGGTGTTGTTTCTATGATTACCCTCAGTGTATTTAATCCCATCTGTGTTAGTTGTTCCTCTTTGGGTCCTTGTCTTATCTATGTGTTCTCAATGCATTTGTTTTTCCTCCAGTTGCTACCGGCGTTGAGTCCTGGCTTCCGCTCAGCCGTGCTGCCTGGTTGTTGGACCTTTTTTGGATTGTACTTCTTCATTAAAACGTTTAATCTTTTCACCTACACCTGGGTCTACCGCGTTTGCCTCACTACTCCACCACCGCATTTCATGACAATGTTGAGATTAGATTGAAGTTAGTAAAACAGTTTCCTCCAACAGCCATTAAAAAAAAATAAAAATAAAAACAAGTTGAGAGCTTGTCAACCCCAACACTAGCCATCAAAGTTGAGCGAAGTACATCCAGAGTCTTCTGGATGATGTGAATGAAGAACCAAGTAGAATCCCTTCTAAGACTGTCACAGAAACAGTGATGATTAAGATGCTTAGTCCAAAATAACTAGTGGAAAACCATAATGGACAATATCTACCATGAAAGTCAAGAAAGCTATTTTGAAGAATAAAAGTAAGGCTTTAAATACATAAGAACAAATCAAGGTTGTTGAACCATTATGCCGAGGGTCTGTTTCTCTCTTACTGGTGTATTAATCAAAGTGGATGGAATAATGAATGAATGAATGTAAGTGATAAAATTATAATAAATTGTCATTATTTCACTTTCAGCTAGTTTTGAGATACGCTGTTTAGAAGCCTATCTAAGGACAAGTGCTGCTAATTTGCTATAATCATTGTGACGCAAATATCGGACTGCTGTTCTGTTAAGTTTGTCTATGTTGATGTGTGGCTGTTGGTATCGAATAAATTATGAAGCTTGTTTATTTGCCACAAAAGTAGGATTTCTCTGTGACTTGTTAAGTAAGCTTCAAATAGTGTCATTGTTTCAAACCATAGGGAAATGTTAAATCTGAGAATGAGAGACATTTCACACTAAATTTGAACTTTAGTAATCATTGTATACCTTTAACATTAATTGAAGGTGTTTGTTTAATTTCACCACAACTAAACAATTATTTTAATGTATCATTTAAAGCACAAGAAACCATTATGACGTTCCTGTTCATGATGAGAATATGTAAAATTCAGTTAACTTTGTGTGAATGGTCAAACAACACTAAAACAAGTTCAAATTGCTAATGGCCATGAAGAGATGGAGAAACATTCACAAGATGCAGCACAATCTATCCCACTACAATTCTTCAACACACTTTTGCTCCCACCTCTCCCTTCCAGTTGCAAAACCAACATACCATGTGAGCCCAACATAGTATGTGAGCCCTGTGGTCTGAAGGGGAAAAATGGAAAAATGGCACAAGCAGGAAAATGTATGCACACGTACCTCTTCGCATTTTCTGGTTTATGTTCCCATCAGTGCTTGTCATCAGAGAAGGAAAATAAGGTTGGAGGCAAAAAAAAAATGCGGGAATGAGGCTATCAAATGAAGCAATTACAAGCTTTGGGGCCTGGATTTTCCATGAGTTCATCTCAGCAGCTTCTGGTCCTCAACATGAAGGCTCTGCAGGATCTCCTGGAGAGAGATTGTGTCAGACGGATAGATGTGCTCGTTGTACAGCAGAGGAAGAATCCTTGAAGCTTCCTGCTACCCTGAAAATTTGCAGTAGTTATCAGTTTTCAGTATCAATCTTCTAAATCTGGTTTCTGTCTCTTGTTCTTTCATGTTTTTTTTTCTTCCTTTATATGTCATTATTTTTATCATTGCTGTAGTCATTTGTTTTTCTTATAGTTAACCTCCAATGAAAGCAGTCTTCACCTGAAAAATGGGGACTTGACCGTAGCTCCAACTGTACAGGCTGTCTGGGCATGGTTATGTAACACTTTTACAGCTCCCACCTGCTTTCCACAGGCTACAGCTTGCATGGCACTGAGTGTAAAACAACTGTATCTCATACCAGACTATGTAAAGGAAAGAGAAAGATAATGCTGGGTGCTGATCATAGCTTCTTGATGGTTTCTGCATATGTCTGGTCCCGGGGCTCAGACAGAGAGACTGTTAAATCTATTTGGGTCAAAATGATTAAGTTTTAGCCCTTGTTTCTTTACGTCAGTAATTTATTGTGGTTGTTGGTGACACAACGTCATCCTCTAGATGTTTCTCCCTCTGTTACAGAATATAGTAACGTAATACTTTACAAAATATTGCTTTGCAAAGTACTAATTTAAAGTAATTCTTTACAAAATGGAACCTGGGAAGCATTTATTTGCAAGCCTGAGTCATTTAAGGAAATCAGCTTAGCATTTATGTATATTTTATTGCATACCTCTCCCGACCCTACTAGGGTCAGGGTTAAAAGAAATGGCTGGATGGATGGATTTCACACCTTCTTGATATTTATTAAGTTTCTCACATTCTGTGATCGCTTATCATCACCAAGCAAATAGATTTAGCGTGATGCACTTTTTTAAAGTGTTGCTTTAAAAATTATTGTTGAGGTCTGAATGCTACCATAAAGAACATTGCAATGGATACAGTGGTATCAAATCTGAGTTTACAGCAAAGAAGCCATTGTTTTCTGTTTTATCTGATACTAGACTTGGTGTACCTTAAAAATAAGTCAAAGTCAAATTTATTGTCAAAGACTGAAATAAGTAGAAGACATACACAGGACTGAAATTATTTTACCCCCACAGCCATGGTACAATAAGCATCCAAAAACAGTTTTATTTTAATGATCAGGAAACAGTAATCAGAAAATAGAGATGCCTGGTAATAATTATGAATGTCTGTGATAACTCAGGAGGAAAGAAGGATGTAACGTCATCACATCTGTTTCAGATGCAATGAACTGACGTTTTAAAGAGGAAACCATTAAAGCATTGTTTTCCTCTTTAATATATCAGCTTATGTGCCACAAGCCCCATTTTACATATGCATGGAAAAAGAAAAATAACAGTGGAAGCTATGTTTGGACATGAACATATTCTAAAGTATATCTCAGGCCTGGTGAATATATTCCTTGCCACTGAACTTTTTTTATATTCTAAGCTAAAAACTTCATTATGTTTTCTTCAAAGTCTCTATGTCTTGTTGTAATTACAGCTACAGCTTTGACTTTATTTCCCTGATTTTAAAAATCAGTCGATTTTATTGGATTTTTTTTTTTCATGTGAGCTTTGGATCAGAAGGGGTTGAATGCATATGCATTGCATACTTTTCAGATTGTATCTGTACAAAAAATTTACAATTTGTTTTGATATGTCATATCAAATGAACAGAAACTACAATAAACATAGGCTAGGCGAGATCTGGCCATAAATTTCAAAGAACATTTGCTCCATGTTTGGCAACTGCTCATGTGAAGGTAAGCTAGCATTCAGAGATTATTTTACAGACTTCAGAACATCTCACAGGCCTTACTTTTGATTCCAAGTGGCCATACAGATTCAATAGAAGGGAAGCAAAAATGGCCTTTCTGGTCTTTGGTTTTGAGACAAACACATTTAGCTATAAACTATTACTGTGTTATGCTGGCAGCGTCTCCATTTGAAGTATGAATGGAAAAACACGCATGCTTATTGAATTTCTCAAAGTCTGATAACTGCCTGTGGCCAAAGTGAGTTTATCATTCATGTGTGCAATAAATAAGAAAACGGGTCATACTTACTCTGTTTCAGGTCTCAAAGGCTGCCACGTACCAAATGTTCCTTCTGAACAGGACAAACCCAGTGACCCTACCTCTCAGTTATGCTTGGAACAGAGGAAATTACTGTTTGCTTCTGTAGTTGTCGGTTGGTTGTGATTTATAACTTGAAGCTCAGTCATTTTAAAGCTGGTGTTTAATCCCTGTCTTCCCAATTCAATCCATGGAAATACATTATTTATTCCAGAATAAATAATGTTACTCAATAGTTAAGTAACAGTGAAGTAATACTATATATATATAAAAAAAAAATTCCCTTCTCACCCACCGCGGGTGGTTCTTATCCTCTGAGCTCGGGTCCTCTACCAGAGGCCTGGGAGCTTGAGGGTTCTGCGCAGTATCTTGGCTGTGCCAAGGACTGCACATTTCTGGACTGAGATGTCTGATGTTGTTCCTGGGATCTGTTGTAGCCACTGCTCCAGTTTGGGGGTTACTGCCCCGAGGGCCCCGATGACCACAGGCACCACTGTGGTCTTCACCTTCCAGGCCCTCTCCAGTTCCTCCCTGAGGCCCTGGTATTTCTCCAGTTTCTCGTGCTCCTTTTTCCTGATGTTGCAATCACTTGGTATTGCTACATCTACCACAACGGCTTTCCTCTGATGTTTATCCACTACGACAATGTCTGGTTGGTTCGCCATTACCATTTTGTCTGTCTGGATCTGGAAGTCCCACAGGATCTTAGCTCTGGCGTTCTCCACCACCTTTGGGGGTGTTTCCCACTTTGATCTTGGGGTTTCCAGTCCATATTCTGCACAGATGTTTCTGTACACTATGCCTGCCACTTGGTTATGTCGCTCCATGTACGCTTTCCCTGCCAGTATCTTGCACCCTGCTGTGATGTGCTGGACTGTCTCAGGGGCCTCCTTGCACAACCTACACCTTGGGTCTTGTCTGGTGTGGTAGATCTGGGCCTCTATTGCTCTGGTGTTTAGGGCCTGTTCCTGGGCTGCCAGGATGAGGGCCTCTGTGCTGTCCTTGAGTCCAGCTTTTTCCAGCCATTGGTAGGATTTACTGATATCAGCCACTTGGGTTATTTGCTGGTGGTACCTCCCATGTAGGGGTTTGTCCTCCCATGATGGTATCTCTGGCACCTCAACCTCCGTTCCCTGTTGTCTGAGACATTCACTGAGCACATTGTCTGTTGAGGCTTTGTCCCTGATGTATTTATGGATCTTAGTTGTTTCGTCCTGGACAGTGGTTCTCACACTCACTAGTCCTCTGCCTCCTTCCTTGCGGCTCGTGTACAGTCTCAGGATGCTGGATTTGGGATGGAACCCTCCATGCATTGTTAGTAGCTTTCTGGTCTTAATATCTGTGGCTTTTATCTCCTCCTTTGGCCAGCTAATTATTCCAGCAGGGTATCTGATTACTGGCAAGGCATAGCTGTTTATCGCACGGATTTTGTTCTTGCCATTGAGCTGGCTTCTCAGGACTTGCCTTATTCGTTGGAGGTATTTAGCTGTGGCTCCTTTCCTTGTGACCTCATCGAGGTTGCCATTTGCTTGTGGTATACCTAGGTACTTGTAACTGTCCTCTATGTCTGCTATTGTTCCTTCTGGGAGTGAGACCCCTTCTGTGTGGATGACCTTCCACCTCTTTGTGACCAGCCGACCACATTTCTCTAGTCCGAATGACATCCCAATGTCAGTGCTGTAGATCCTGGTGGTGTGGATCAGTGAGTCGATGTCTCGCTCACTCTTGGCGTACAGCTTGATGTCATCCATGTAGAGGAGGTGACTGATGTTGGCCCCATTTTTGAGTCGGTATCCATAGCCAGTCTTGTTGATAATTTGGCTGAGGGGGTTCAGGCCTATGCAGAACAGTAGCGGGGACAGAGCATCTCCTTGGTATATGCCACATTTGATGGACACTTGTGCAAGTGGTTTGCAGTTGGCTTCAAGGGTGGTTTTCCACAGCCTCATCGAGTTTGCAATGAAGGCTCTCAGAGTCCTGTTGATGTTATACATCTCTAAGCATTCAATGATCCAAGTATGCGGCATTGAGTCATAGGCTTTCTTGTAATCAATCCAAGCCATGCACAGGTTGGTGTGTCGGGTTTTGCAGTCTCGGGCAACTGTGCGGTCTACAAGCAGTTGGTGTTTGGCTCCTCTGCTATTTACACCGATACATACCCTCTGTGCCGTGCTCATGTGTTTATCCATGTGTTTGCTTATCTTGGCCGCTATGATGCCTGACATGAGCTTCCAGGTTGTGGAGAGGCAGGTTATTGGTCGGTAGTTGGGTGGGACTGGACCCTTTGATGGATCCTTCTGGATTAGGATTGTCCGCCTTCAGTTAACCATTCAGGGTGAGTCCCACTTTGTAGCAGCTGGTTCATTTGGGCTGCCATTCGCTCATGGAGAGCAGTGAGTTTCTTTAGCCAGTAGGCATGGATCATGTCAGGCCCTGGTGCTGTCCAGTTTTTCATACCTGAGACTCTTTCTTGGACATCTGTCCAGTGATGGCTTACCTGGGCTTGCTCAGGGAGGTTGCTGTGGTCCTCTCGTAGAGAGATCAGCCACTGTGCATTGCTGTTGTGGGACGCCTCCCTTTCCCATATGCCTTTCCAGTATTGTTCCGTCTCCAGCCTTGGTGGGTCTGCTCTGTTGTTATTGTTACCCTGCCATTGAGAGTACACCTTAGCTGGTTGAGTGGAGAAGAGCCGGTTAATCCTTCTGGATTCATTCTCCCTTGTGTATCTCTTTAGGCGGCTGGACAAGGCTTGGAGCCTCTGTTTGGCAGTCTCGAGTGCTTCAGGTATGGGCATCTGCCTGTACTTTCTGGTACTGGTCTTTTCATTGCACCCTTGTGGAGCTCTGACAGTTGGCTCACTTCCCTCCTTGTTACCTTGATTTTAGCCTCTAACCGTCTTTTCCATGGTGGGTATTGGGTCTCATGGTTGCTCTTATAGCCAAGTATCTCAAGGATCACTGATGCTGAGTTGTATATCAGCTCATTGGTTTCTGTTATGGTGTTGGTAGGGATCGTTCTCAATGCTGCATTCACATTCTCAATGAGACTTTCAGATGGTACTTCACTCAGCCGTTGTAATTGGCGCCGGGGAGGCCTGGTTGTCATTCGGGTCATGATTCTCTCTCTCAGGTCAGCAGCTGTCTCGTTCAGCTCTGTTTCGCTCATTGGGGCCGTATATCCCCTCACTGGGTGGGGACTTGTAGTTAAGTCCCCACAGTCCTGACATCCGGGTTCCTCCCTTTTGCCGTAGCATTTGTGTTGTATCTCGTCAATCTCAAGTTGTGATAGCAGTTGCCGTTTGCGGATGTTGGAACACTGAGCTACTAGTTGTTTAGCGCTTAGTGTTGACTGGGGATGTCGAAGTAACCATTCCTTCCCCAGTCTTTGCATGTAACCTCTCTCACTAGGGTTACTTGAGTAGTAGCATTCCAACAGATCCACATTTTCATCTCTCGCCCATTTCCGTCTTGTTCCAGTAGCCCATTTGTCATCAAGGTGCTCTGGTTCCCCAACACCTGACGCAGACCTTGTTTGGCCGGGCGACGTCTGAGCCGGCATGTTATGCAACTTAGTATCTCTCATGGTATGAGGTAGGCAGTAGCTTGAAGGGTCTTGCCTAAGGACCCAGACTGGATTCGAACCCTGCCCTCTCGGGTGATATACTGATGCCTTATGTATTGAGCTATCCAGTCATTTTTTTTGGGGCTGCACACATTGGAAGTAGGTTGGGATAAAATTGAAACATGTAGGCATAAAACGGGGATATGAATGAGTGAATGAGCAAGTTAGCCTCCAGAAAGTATAATAATAAACTCAAGTTTAAAATAATATCCTAAAAATAATAACTGCAAATGTTTGATATTTTCCCACATGTCTCATTTTGATTCATCACCCAAATGAATGTGAACCCATCCAAAGTCTAATCCACATTATTTTTGTAGGATTATGTGGAGCCCTGTGTCTATCTCTAGAAACTATTGGGCAAAAAGGGGAAAAAAACTGGAGAAGATGCACACACACACATTCATACCAAAGGTCAGTTTTAGAGTACCTAAACAATTGTGTTTTTGGACTTTGGAAAACCCAGTCAAACATGGGGAGAACATGCAAATTCCATGCAGAAAGAGCCAAAGCCAGGATTCAAACCCACAATCCACATACTTACTCATTTTATTTTTTATAAATGTGTTCCAACAATACAGAATCACACTTATTCAATACAACTTTCTGCCATCCACAGCTGATTTTCATGTAATTTAAAGATCAACCAGAGGAGATCTGACAGCTGTCAGCTGTTTGAGTTTCATCATGTACTGCAAATATCTCACATAGTGACACACCTGTGACGTGGATAAAGGCCCCTTAAATTGAAGTAAGACCTTCTGTGTACTCTGTGTCCAAAAGAATATTTATTGCTGCACATTTCTTAAGCTAGTTAAACAGTAGCACATTCCATACAGTAAATCATAACTCAGATGGTCATTTTGAATCAAACGCATTGCTTTTCCCATAAACAGGTCAAAGGGATATATTTGCTTCACAGGTTAGCCAATGTTACATTACCCTACACCTCTTTTCAAGATTATTGTGAACATTTTACCTTTAAATATTCATAGTTTTCATCTTTCTTTCTCAGACAAACATGCTTTCAGGGTTTTCCATTGTGTATCTATGCAATGTCCGTGAGTCATGGACATGACATCAATGTGTGTGAATAACAGACTGGCTGTGTTTGGAGTTACAGTTCATACTGTAGCTTTAGGCAGCTGCTGAGGAAGAGCTCTGGCAGATGACCATTGGCCTCATGTGGACCTCAGATGTTTAAAGCAGCCAGAAACAGAGAATTCCACAGAGTACAGGCAATAATTCATCAACAGCAGACACTGAAGAAGTCTGACAGGATCAGTAGAGAAGAGGAACAAGCCTGGCAGTTATTTAGAGGATGGCTTCAGCAGGCAGGTCATTTTAGATTCAGAGAAAAAAGGCACATAGAGGTTAGAGTCCTACTGTAAAGCGAGGATCGTTTATCCTGGAAACAGAAATGGTTTTGATTTAAACACTGGGGTCTCCATCTCAGCATAGCACAGGTTCAGATTGGGAGTTTGAGTACACTATGAACCTCTGTTCTTAAACTTATCACCCTGAGACAGGAGTGTCTAAATCCTGTCCCAGGGATCATTTACTGATTCAAGGCTGATTTTGTGTGGCTGCTGACTGTAAATTAAGAATGATAGAAAACTGTTCCATCACTAGTGTTGGTTGGTTGGTTGGTTGATGCAGATCAGTGTTTTCAAATTGCAATCCCCAAGGGCCAGAGTTATGCAACTTTTAGATATGCAAACCTTTAGATTTACATATCACTTTCTCTCAAATATTTTAATATTTTTGTGTTTAAATTACAAAATTAAATGTTTAGTTATATGCTTATTCTTTCAGTTTATCTTTGTATCTGACCATTTTTGAAGGAATTTCTCAAGTGTTAAAAGGCTGCTATAACACTGTAAACACACAAGTCCACAGGTGGACCCTTCTGAAGGCACTTGGTTAGGCTAATTAGTTAATTGGGCTGAATGCACATAATAGTTTTAAGAAAATTGGGAAATTAAAAAAAAACTT
The DNA here is from genome assembly GCF_027474105.1 of Poeciliopsis prolifica. Lineage (NCBI taxonomy): Eukaryota > Metazoa > Chordata > Actinopteri > Cyprinodontiformes > Poeciliidae > Poeciliopsis > Poeciliopsis prolifica. Next base: position 9,114,727 of record NW_026562388.1, read on the forward strand.
TTCAGTAAGTTTATCACAATAAAGTTATGTACTATTGTATGTTTTCTTTCTCTATCATGTAAAATACAAAAAAACACACTTAGTGGATATTTTTTTTTAATATTGGAAAGATTTTTTGACATGTACATGTTCATCTGCCAAAAAATGAAAGATGAACTTTTTCTTTTTTTCTTTTTACAAAGTCACATTTATCTTGAAGGAACAGATTCTGAGATTTTTGTTTTGGCCAATTAATTGCTAAGTTCCCTTCTCCACTTCCACATATGCAATCCTGACAAATGTTCCTTGTCTATGACAGACAGGAGTGAACTTGTCTCTAAAGATCCAGGATGATCAACAGGAGCTAGACACTTAGTTGGGAATGAAAACAATGAAAAAATTGTGCAAGTGCCTAAATGCCATTTATTAAATGCCATTTGTTAAATGGCATTTAGGCATTTGCTAGCTTCCCCATTAGCGGACTGCTTTCTCTTATTCATACTTTTAAATACAGTGGGAAGACAAACAACTGATAGACCAAAACAATGGCACACCTTCAAAAATAATATAATTATTGGGTGAAATTTTCCTGTCAGTATGACTGTATGGGTGTGTCTGCTTATATTGTTTGTGTTGCACAACTACGGCTTGATGGTGGCCATGCACACAGGGAGCAAATAAATAAATAAATAAATAATTAACCTTAGAGATAGCAAACATGAATTTGCATCGTTTTACCCATATACTAATAACAAAAGCATCCTCATAACGAATTTTGGATTTTATGAACAGGCATATTTGGCAAATAAATGGTCCAGAAACTCTGCCTCCATCAATAAATACACTTTAATATGACATAGGAGATGATGGAATTCATTCCAAGCCCTATTAAATTCTAAGAGGAATCTGAACAGATATTTAGATTTTAGTGCCAGAAAAAATATTTTCTTGACATCTCATCTTTGCTTTCTGTTGCTCTTGTAGAGTCATTAAGGTTAAGATGAAAATGTTCTATCAATGTTTAGATGTAACCAGGGTACACAAAGTTTATAATCATCTGGATTTATGATATGCAACTCGGAATCACATCTGAAAGCTACTGCTGAATACTGATCTTGTAAAGGGTGATTCTTATACCATTCCATATTCATTTTCAAGCAATCCACGCACATCTTTGGATTTTGTGTTATATCTACAGAAAGGACATTCTCAGTACGCTACAATATTATTAAAATGTTATATTAAATCACTTATTTATTGAAGAAATGAGACTCTCCTGCTTGAACAGTAGGCAATAGATCGGCGGTGTTGAAGCAGATCGCTGGTTGTCTTTTAACATAAAATTTATTCAGTCTGAATAACTGAAACAGCCATATTTTACTTAAATTACAGTAAAATTCTTTTGAGTCTGACTGACATTTACTGGATGTCAAATACTGGTTACTCGTTGCTGCTCCACTAAAGCCCAAAAATCCAAATTAATACTGAAGAAGTCCACAACGCGGTTTTTCTAAGCTGAGGATCTAGAGTGGAAAAGAAGTGGCATTTCTTATTTATATGCTTATGTGCATTAGAGGTGTATATAGAATTGAATTAAAGAAAGATGCAAATATCCAATTAAAGTCATTCAGTGAGGGATACTTCACTGGATTTTATATTTTAAAAAATATTTTTTTATAAAGATGTAATAAATGAAGATGTGCCAGACTAAACACAAAAGTCCCCATCTGAGTCATTATTACCTGTTTTAGCAGTGACTCAGATGTTCCTAACATTTCTTCGGAGCATTTCAACTGGTCATAGTCATTGAAGTATTTGTCTGTGGAAGAACACAGTAAGTTCCTTTATTTTCCTAGCTTACTCCATTCATCAATCCCTTGCTACTGTCTAAGCTGCTGTAGTCACACCCCATTGGCTAAGGGATGAGTGGCCCTGGGTTTTCTCCTCATAGACTCTTCAGAGCTGCTGATCTCACAAGGTGACTCAGACAGTGTTTAGGTCCTAATCAGACTGCAGGAACTTCCCCTCTCTCTGTGGTTCAGACGCAAAATAATTATCTGTCAGTCATAAATGTCTGCACAAGCACATGTGCAGCTGTCACAAGTCTTCTGTGTACATAAACCTTCTTGGTTAAGGTTTGCTCTGTCTTATATCTGCATATACATTCTTACACAAGTGTATAGGAGCAGAGAAATAAAGCTATTTGATCTGGTTTCTGCTCACTGTGATTGGTTATGCAGCTTGAGGAAATGTTAAACAGCTGAATCCATAGTGACAAAACTGACCCAGATGAAAAATGAGTGGAAAACCAGAAGAGCACCTCAGTAAGTAAGGTCATGGCATTTAGAGTAAGAGTTTCCTGTATTTTCTCTGTGTGAAGGACAGCATGAGTTCAGTCTGAAAGTCTTCAGAAAGACTGAAGTGAATCTCAGAGCCACACAGAACCACTGAGTGAATCCAGAAAATGAGATAGGATAAAAAAAATTTAAAAAAATCAAAAATCGCATAAACGATGAGTCAAGAGGTCCTTCTAATCCAGGCAGAACCAATCAATCACACTCCAGGAACGTTCCAATTCCAGCTCTTTCAACATCATGAAAATAGCTTTGTCTCGTTTATGTGACAAAGCAATGGTGTAAAAGGAAGTGAAGCAATCATTTACTCAAATATCAGAAAATGTACAACATAAGCCAAAGATGTGGTAATGAAAGGCTTTGTGGTCTTTTCGGATAGGTCTCTACCAGTTTTGCAAAGCTCTAGAAAGATTTTCTGCAGTTTTAAAAACTATTTGGAAAATATAACTTAGATGGAGAGAGTTTGTGAACAATAATATTTAGGTTTTGTAACCAATTCTCATTTACAGCCTCTGACAGACTTTCTTCTAGAATTGTTCTGTTTTTAGTTTAAGGCTGAATAAATGTTGCATGGGGCCTTGAGTAAATATTGATGTGGGGCCCCTCCTGTGAAGAACATCACCACCAATAACAGCATTTTAAATATAGAATTAGTGAAATCTGAGAAAGGTGGACAAGCTTAATTGGCTGCTCTGTAAAGTAATTGTGAATAATTGGTTGGTAATGGCTAAGACTTAAGTGTGAACAAACTGAACATAATATGTTGAATTATTATGTTAAATATTGTGTTTGTTCTTTGTTTGAAAATCCCAATCAATTACATTAAGGTTTAAGTTGGCACACAAACAAATGTGAAAATGTTGGAGGTCTGAATACTTTAGCATGTTCACATGTCAAATCAGTGCAATGATGAAAGTAAATAAAGATATATTTTTTTATACAGACATTTAAGGAGCAGAACTACACCAGTGAATGAAAACTTGAACTTCATTACATTTTCACAAAAAAAAAAAAAATACCATAAACCGTGAATGAACATTCTGATGCTGTTCTACAGTCTAAAATATTTACATTTTTAACCTCATGGTTGGATTACAAAAACATCTGGAAATATTAGAATTTATGACCAGAGAACTAAAGCTATCCGTCCCAAATTAATTTGCAAAACCATGCAGCGGACTTGGGGAAATTTTGCAGAACAAGTCAACTTAACAGTGGTTCATGAGAATTTATTATCTGGGAAACACTGATGTCTGCACAAAATGGCAATCTTTCAAGTCTGACTTTAGATGTTTCAATTAGAGCCAGTATTGACAGGCAGGCCGAGGTGTTTTAGGTCATTCTGGCCAAAAATGTCAGAACAGAGCAGCATTTCACTCAGGAAATACTGAATCATCTTTTTTTTCTATATTTTGAAAACAAAAAGTTTACTATTCAGACAAATGGTTTTAACAATGATTCTCAACTTTTTTGAGCACTGCTGATTGAAATGTTCAAACTGCAGTGATGGCTTTCCTTTGGGAGTAGCTAAGGTTTCTCCTGGCGGAGTTGTGGGGACCATCAAAGCTTAGTAGGCGGTAATCAGAGGAAACTCAGTTTGGAGAATTACTACAACCCCTGACTTGGCAAGTGATGCAAAAGCTGGCCCCAGTTGCAGAAAGTCAAGTCAAAAAGGACTGTTTATGTTGACCAAGCAGTTGTAGGGCTTAAAAAAGTAGATGGGAGTCAGCAATCATTTTCCAATTAAAAGAATCCAAAAGTGAGAGACATGATTTAAATTGGAAACATTTGCTCATCCAAAAACTAAGCCTGCCAAATAATGTTTTGAAAGTATGTGTATCGAAACTTCCCACACAGATTTTATGCATGGTGGTAATGTTGATGCTGCACCACTCAGTTTTTTGTCCTACACTGATGGTGTCCATTCTGAAAGTTCACAGCTGTGGGGGATATCTTCTTATGATTTATGAATGGCTGAATGCAGTGCAGAGGCGGCTCATCTTGATGGGTTTACGATGGAAATGTTGTGTGAGAGAAACTATTAAATACTGCAAAATGTTCCATTTAATCTTTTACTCAAAAGTTTTTGTAAGTGTTGCGGTCTAAATTGTTTAATTGTTTGTTGTATTGATTGTTAGAATATGCATATATTCTCTGTGTAGTCAGAGTTTGGACTCCCCAACAAAACCTTCTCCCTGAGTCTTTAACTCAAATCGCTCTGACTCCAGTCAAGAATAATTGATATACTGACTAAAAATACATCACCACCCAATTTCAAATAAAATTGCAATATCTTTTTAATTAGGGGTGATTCAGAACTGTCTTTGCAGACAGAGTTAAGTGTTGATAAATAGTGGCTGACATTCCAACAGACAGTGACTCACAGAAGACAGCATTCACCTGTGCATCCACACAGACACCAGTCATCCAAATTAAAATATTTTGGGTTGATAAGCCATATCTCATCTCCTCACAGAGAACCCATCTTAGTGATTGTCTACGAAGTTGCTCTGGGGTCCCCTCTGACAAGCGGAGTTTTTCTGTCTGGCCAAGCAGACCTGAGGTCACATGGAGGTTGTGTAAATATTCGCTCTCTCTTGGTGGGATGCTAGCTTAAACAGATTTTTCCATGACTCACCCCAGTGAATGAAACATGCCTTGCCAAAATAAATTTATAACGCTGGTCCAAATCGACACAGGGAGTTGTTTAGGTAGCATACCAGGAGAGTTAAAAAGTTTTCTGTCGATTGATCTTCGTCATTGTTGATGCTCAATGATTCCAAGAGAAGAAGGTTTCCACTGGATGTGCTCAGTGGTTCTTTCCTTCTGATGTAATATGCAGCAGCCCCCCAGGAGCCATTTTGTAATATCTGTTTTTGTTTTAAATGTATCCTTTCATCCTTTTTTCCACCTAAGCGAGTATATTAACAAGCTCTACCTGAACTGATTTAGGGAAACAGATTACTGAAACGAAGCAGCTTTCTTGCCAGTTACTTTTCGATCAAACAAAATACCCTTAAGAAAATAAAAACACATAATAATGCAATCTGAACACTTATGAGATAATGATTTGCAAAAATATTCCTGACCTTCTTATTTTCTTTTTTTTTTTAATTAGGAAAGGAAGGAAACTTTTTTTGTAGCAAATTTACTAATTATTTGTCAGTGCGGCATATTTATTTATGCTGGTTGCTAAGTAATATGTCCTTATAAAACATCTGAGACCTTCACAAAACATCCACATTCATAGATTAAATTACACAGTGAGGGACACTGTTTAGGTGACATCTGGAGGTAATTGATTGCAAAGGATTTTGCACAGATAATTGATTGCACAGGGGTTTGGGAGTAAAAAGAAAAACAAAGGTGCCTCTTGCTGTTATGGTCTTATTTTTCTTAATCTTCACAAGTGTGGTTGACTTTGTGTTGGTATTTCATATGAAATCTCAATAAAACGCATTGAAACCAGTGGCTGTAACATGATATAAGGTGGAATAGTTCAAAGAGATGTCCAGAAATGGCAGGTAAATTATCGAGGGGTGAACAATTTCAGTCCTCATAAACCTTGAATATATTCATGTCAGTTTGAGTTATAGTAGACTGTTCTCAAATCTGCTTTCTTAAACAGCAAGTCCATGACATCACTACCTATGAATGCCATTGATTGTTTATTTTCCTAGCTTGACCCACAGCATTGCTCAGATCATTTATGGTGACCTTTGTGTGTATGTGCGGTGACCCCGCATGAAGACAAATTCAGAGGAGAAGTCAGTGATACGCTCACAAGTATGCACATGAGTTCTTGTTTGGACATTATGCTCACGAGGTTTCTCTCAAGGCAGCCTGAGGTTAGTCTTAAACTCACCTCAGGTCAAATTTGATCTGGTTTTAACTTTAACAGATTCTATAAACAGAACCACTTGAACAATGATTTAAACCTTTACTAATAAACAAGTCCCAACATGCAGTAAAACCTCAAAAAGGTGAAAATAGAAGAACACAAATGTTTTTACACCAATAATGTTATTGCAGCATGTGAGATGAACTTTAACATTTTTTATAGTCTTTTGTTGTAGATATGTACTATACATCTACCAGCTGTGCAAATCTGGAGATGGAAAATTTAGCAATTTAAGATGTTTTCTTGGCAAATAATATTTGTCAAAGTTTGTAGCATCTTTGAAAGAGGAAAGATGCAATATAAGTTCAGTCCATTTATCATTTAGGGGGTTTTTAAAATAAACAGAGGCCAATTTGAAGGTGACAGATGCTGTTGCGATGCAACCGCAAATTTCTTTTAAGTAGTTTTTGATATATATCTGTAACATAGTAAATTGATTATGGTATAAAATGGCCCCATGTGCCTGGAAAATATATTACATTCCCTCTCACTCTTTTGAATCTATCTCTTACAATTTCTTCTAAAAAAATAATCCTATATTCAACTCAGTTCATGTCTTCTCTTACTTCACTGTGATGTTGCCGCTACCATGTAGCAGCAACATCACAAAGACCTTTTCCATGCCACTTCTGTCTGCTGGTCAGCTAAAAGGCCACGTCTTTGAATATTTCCAGAGCAATATCGTGTCTTTCTTCATATAATGACTTGAACAACTTTATGCCACAACTTTATCGCTGAATGTTTTCATACTTTTACACATCTGTGAATGAAAATAGTGATGTGAAGAAAGCATTATGTTTTAATATGTTTTATATATGTTGTGTTTTTTTTAAACACAGACTATGTACAAAGTGTGCTGTGCATTTTCAAGTAATTCCATCAGTTGTTGCCATCTAAAGTTTTCCATCTAAACTTTGAATCTATTCCTACTCTGATGTTAAGTTTGCCATCTAGTGTTCGTAAATGCTGAACTGCAGCACTAAGGTGTTTTGTATGAACATAAAAGTATAGCCTGTGGGAAGCTGCCAAGCAACGCCTACATTCTGCTTTAAATTCCTGTTAAGCTTCTGTTTTGCAGTAAAATTTGTAGCAACAAGTTTTTTAACCAAAAAATATCAAGCAATTTTTGTAGATACTTAAATAGTTAGAGTAACATCAGTGTATCTTTGGAAAGTGGTTCTTACCAGGCTTAATTTCATATATTGATGAATATGTTATAGCCTTTTTTTTTCTCTTAAGTGTTAAGTAAGAAAATATATTAGTCTTCTAAGCAGAAAAGTAATCCTTACATAAACCTATAAATTACCCCAAACATAAAAAGGCATGACATCAGAGGAACAAAAACTTTTTAGAAATAAATTTTAAGTAATTTCACCTCTGATTGGCTAAAGCTTTCCCATTTTATAAGTGATATCAAACCTGCTGCCAACCTGCAGATTACTTCCATGTGTGTATACCCTCTGCATATTTCAGTAGGTCATGCATTCTTTCAGCTCACAAAAAAATGTATCAAGCCAGAGGGGTAAAGTAGGCATCATCTAATTTCAGATAATTTCGAAAGGCCTTTTTTCCTTTATGCTGCATTCACAGAGTCATACAGTTGTGTCTGCTTCACACATAAAAGCCTGTATTTTTATCCTAATAAAAACATTAATCTCAGCTCAGTCATTTAATGAAAAGCAGATTTTTTTTTCAATAATAATTTTTCAGTCTTTATATCTCCTAAGACAGTTTGATATGTATGGATGTTCTGCCAGAAAACTGACAGCAGAACACGCATGGAACGTGGAAAAAAATAATCTTTCGTGTGCACTTTTGCCATCCACACATATGTTCTTTATTATACACTCTATGACAGTCAGTACATGGAAACTCATATAGAAAAACAGACTAAAACAATGAATGGAAAATAAAATAGAAATATTTATGCTTGATAATGTAATAAGGTGAAAGAGGAGTCAGTTTTATATGAATTTAGTCAGATATTCTTCTTTCAAAACAATGCAACAGAGATTGTGAACACCGGAGGGCGCAAGTGCACTCGGAAAAACCGCTGCAAGCAAACAGTTCCCAAAATCTTGCAATCAATTGTCAAGTATTTTCATGAGATGGACATGCAGATATGCATGTCATTATTCATCTTTTTAGACTGAAACAAGGAAAACAATGAGTCTAGCACACAGGAGAGCCAAGCTGCAGGACGTAGTGCTTCTTGAGTGAGAAACCAGATGGGAAGTCACAGCAATGGTGATTCCAGGTCTACAGTTGTCACAGTTTTTTCCACAAAAAGAGCAGATGTTTGTGGTGTGAAGACTATCCGTGTTGTACGTTCTTGTTGTTTTCCTTGCTAAAAACATACAAAAAAATGACATGATACTGGATATTTGAATCAACACTAAAATGGGAAACTGTATTTGTAACTAAAATGGGAAACTGTATTTGTAACATGACATTTATTTCCAGTTAAACTCACTCGGTTCATAGTAGTCATAAACCTGCAACACAGCATCCTTTACATTGGCTACTTTAAAAGTTCTTACGAGAGGAAGTGTGACACAAACTTCTGCCTTGGTGACCTGAAAATGACATAACAAGATCAGTTTTTCAAGTGATTATGAAGATGAGGCATAACATCGTGACCACTTGTAGGTGAAGCGCATAGAACTGATGATTTCTCCAGACTAGTGGTCATAATGTTATGCTTCACAGGTGTGTAATAAAGAAACTTCAAAGGCATCATGGCAGACCTGATGATGAGAGTTGCTTTTTTTTTAATCAGGGGTATATATATATATTTTAATCTACAAATGTTGCAGTTGAGGGCGTATTGACATACTCTTCATGATACCTGCCCTGCAGCTACAAACGGGTGCCCTCTGCTGATTTATTTTACAGAACTCAAATGCATTCTCATTTAATGAACAATAAATATTATGTAAACATCCAAGCAGATGAAGAAAATAACTTCAGAACTTACCGAATTCAGGTACAAGCTGACTCTTTCAGGCCCTATGTCCACTCTCCTAATAAAATCCGCCTGAACTGCAACTCCAGAGAAAAGACTGAAACCACTGAGCATCCCCACTTCCAGTATAGCCATTCCTGTCTGAGCTATTTCTTGATTATCCTTTAATCTACAGAAAATAAAATGAAATGTAAAAGTTTTACAAAAAATAAATAAAAATTCTAAAAGCATTCGGCATTATAGAGATTACCTTGTGCATATAGCCAACATTATGTGACTGGAGTCATTGTAAGTAAGATTAACGTTTAATATGAATGCATCCTTGTCTGTGGTGGGCTCAATGTCCTGTTTGTTCTTTGTGTTGTAAAAGATGTTCACCTGGATGGATTCATAGAATTATTTAAAAATGGAAGCAAAGAATTCAGACGAAGAAAAGTAAAGATGAAAGCTTTAAGTGCTCCCTCTTATCTAGATTCAGCACAAGCTGACAGCTAAAACCTGCAGTCCAGATGTTAACTGATGAGCGACGGTTATCATCTCTACATTTACATTTGTTGTTTTGAATCCACTCTTCTAATCTGAGACGTGCTGCGGCATTTATCATGCACAGCTGTTGCTGCGCATGATAAATGCACAGCATTTATTTAAATTATTACTGATTTATTCTGATCATGTTCTTGTGGTTAAACAATCTGTCAGCAATTTGTAGAACAAGACATAAAGGAAGAAGAAAAACATCACTTCTCTGCAAGGGTTCAAACAAGAGATCAGAAAAGTATTACTGCAACAAATGCTTCTTTCAAAATAATAAACTTTACCTGAAACACGGCAAATCCTATTCCTTCAACGGAAATATTTAAAGGTAAATCTTCATCAGCATTAATCTGAAAACACAAAATTGAATCAAGAATAAATAAAAGGTCAGCTTTTTAGAGGAATATAACAATCAGAGGATTGCATACAATCTTTATCGGCATAGATGCTATTTTAATAATTTGATGATGATATGCTTCTTCAATAATTTTTAAACAGAAATGTTGAGAGCTAGTTTGATTCTAGTTTCTTCTTTTCAAATACACACAAGATTAAAATTATGCTGGCATACACAAATAGTGTAAAGCTACACACCTTTTTTGTAGCTGTAAGCAAACTTTTGGCATGTGCCTAAATGTTTGGCCACTCTTCTTGTCAGAAAAAAGCCATGCGGCTGCCACCACCATGCTTGACAGTACAATATTCTAAAGTTTGAAATTCTTCCCTTTGACTACTCCAAACATATCGCTTGTCACTAAGGAAAATAAGGTTGCCAAAATAATCAATATCTCGGGAAGATCAACAGAATCTTGCATACTTTTCTAAGTATTCCACATTTGAAATAATAATTGTGCACATAAACATAAATGATTGATTTCCTGAAATGTGTTATTTGTTACCTCTTTGCTTTGATAAACTCGATAGTTGGTTGAATTGATGTGAAACAGCAATGCAGTTGAAGACACGGGGGAAGACATATTAACCCTAACATTGATGGCATTTGCACCACTAAATGCAGCGTAATAAGACAGAACCTGGAGAGCAACTACAGTGTCCTGCAAAAAATAGAAGCAAAACATCCTACGATTATCTCACTATTTATACTGTCAAACTTTGCACCAGACAAAGGAGGTAATTCATGAACCTTCTCAAGCCTGGTCTCACCTGAGTTGTTCCAAAGCCACCTAGATAGCTTCTCTGCATACTCAACCACTTAAAGAGTGGAATACTTTCGAGGAAACTGCCACGTAGAAATTGAACCAGCAGCACATAGGAGGCCATTTCAATCTGTGTTGAATGTTGCTGCTGGTTGTTAGATCTCGGGCCTCCAGAGACTGTCCACATCATGACACCATCTTGGGAGGAGAGAAAAGACAAACCATGAGAAAATATGCACAGGCTACTTCAGCTGCTTTGTTAAAGCATGTCCATGTACCAGAATGTGTTTATTTAAAGAAATGAAGGGTTATTCTGATACAATTTCAAATAAGTATGGACTGATTTGATCAACATTTCATTAGTCACAGTTTTTCAGGGATTTTTTGCATTTTTTATGTCATAAAATGCATTCTGTCTCACCTCTGTAATCAGCTCTTCGAGTGAGATCTGTGATCACTCTCCCCAGTACGTTACTTTTGCCCAGAGCTAAAGCATAAGCCACCAGACACATGGTGTAGTTGCTGACAATACCACTGGACACTTTGCTCTCTAGGTATCTCAGGCTCAAAGACACATTGTCCGCATACATCTCCTACGCACAAAGTAAATGCAAGCAAGTTATATTATTGCTGAAAAATATATAACTTTATTTTCAGTTTTGTGATGTTTCATGTTAGATGAAACACCATATTACATGAAATGGAGAGATCTTTTTGACTTACGGAGTAAGTATCATCTTCCAGAAATGCCAGAAGTACATAAGCAGTGAGAGCAATGGGGCTATCATCCTGACCTCCCCGCATTTCTGTGTGGATAAGCTCGCCGACCTCAGTAAACTCCCCTTGGGAATCTTGGTGTTTCAAGAGCCAGCCTGTGGCTTTGGTTAAGACTGTCTGGTCTATCTGCATGTATGGCTGAGCCTGGAGGAAGTATCGCAGCACAAGTGCTGTCAGCCTGGTTCATAAAAATAGAGCAAAGATAAAGAAATAAGAAGAAATGGTGAAAAAGAAAAAAAATCTATTTTATCAAAATGCAACCAAATTATGACCTACCAGGTGCTACCAGAGGTGTCATTTTGTCCAAAAGCGCTGAAGGAGCCATCATCTCTTTGGTAAGAAAGTTGTTTCTCATAACCTATAGTAAAAAAGAATAAAATGTTTGTAATTAAACATATAAGTGGCAGAACATTTTTGAGAAATCCCAAGACATTTAAGAAATGAACTTTGATGAAAGACTGTTTTACGTTCTACTACAAATATGTCCAAAGTTTTTGCTGTCATCCAATGGAAACTCCTTATGAGCCAAATAGAGTATTTTCTTTTTAATAGAGGTTAAAATAATTTTATAATTTTTTTCTAAATTAATCAGTTACTTAAATTAACCATTTATCTAAAACAACAGCAACATTTTAACAAAATGAACAAACCCACATTTTGTCAAAATGGATAAGTAAATTATGAAAGAAAATTTTTGTTTGCTGTGGTCAACAACAAGAACAGGATGTGCATCACGCAAAATATTTCTTGTATTATTACAAACATTTGTATTACAAAATTTTAATTAAATAAAAAAATATTAAATAAAGAAAAATAGTATTGAGAAGGCTTTAAGTTGCCCTTGGTCACACTTTGGACACCCAAGTTATCTATACATCATAGGATAACAGAGACACACAGGGCAGATCTAGCTATTAACTGCAAATAGCTTTGTGAATTTCTTCAATTTTATTTGTAGTTTATGACTGAAATTAGTGTTGCACTCCAACTTACCTTCCATCATGTAGCGAAGCGCTTTGTTTCTGATCCCTTCGTCATCCTGGTTTGATTTTTCCAGGTACTGGAGCACAAAGACACTCGGAGCAAAGTGAACCATGTTCTGCTCTCCACACCCAGTAGGCAGCTGAACCAGTGAATCCAAATTTTCAATTGACAAAGCCAAGATGTCACCTGTTAGATGAAGTTAAAGATGGGACAATTTAGCAGTTTTGTATTGTGTTTGATATCAGGATACAAGAGTAAATGCCCAGTACATATAATGTTTTCAATGTATAGGACAGTAATATTTGTGAAAAAGCCAAATAACCCTAATATAAGCATGGAAAAAAATAGGACTTCTATCTGTCTGTGTTAAGTGAGCCAATAATAACTGAAGAATGAGAATGTTGGAACATAATAAGATGAGCCAGAGAACATTAATGTATCTCTGATTATAAGTGTAAACATTCCTAATTGCAAACTGACACAAAGTAAGTGAAGAACGTACCAACAAGTGCTACATGGGCCCTCTGGCTTCCTGGTACCAGATTTGGAGGAAAAGAAAAGGTCACAGATCTGGAAGACTCTTGTTTCTTTGGTAACACTTCCAAGAACAAGGTGTGAGAGAAGATCTGTTCAACTCCTTCAGGCTAAATAAATATATAGGTATTTATTTGTATTATTAGATTGATGGAATGACACATTGAATTTGTTATTTTGCTTAAAGTAAATAAAAGACAAATCTTTTTTTTTTTTTTTGCAAACTTAGTATGTCTAGTCCAATCTCCTCATACGTCTTACCTTCACCCAGATTTTTTCAATAAGTCCATCTGATGTTTCTGCAGACACAGCATCCACAGATATTTCCATCTCACCAAGAGCCAAAGGCCTGATAGGGAATAAGGCTGAAGCAGACTCATGACTCCCTAAGGTAATTTTATGAGCATTTATAATAGATGCATCCCTTCGGTCCATTAAGACAAACTCAAAGGCATCACTCTGGGCTACCAACACAATCACCTACAAGAGAAAGATACTGAGTTAGACCAAAGACAAAATACATAAAGCACAAACTGAAGGAGCTATTGAACTGACTCCAAGTTACTTGAATTTATGTTTTAAAAAAAAAAGAAAGTAAATGTCCTGTCCAAAGGTATTCAATTAACCTCAGTTTCTTGCTCTAAATGATTGATGACATTGACTTCCAGGACAACCTCTTCCCCTTTGATGAGGTATGAAGGGACAACAAGAGACAAGGAGAAGTCTTTGGATATGGTCAGCTATTAGTGCAAAGACAGAAGACACAATAATAAGTTGGGCAACAGAACTGGTTTATATTGAAGCACTACTTGAGGCAAACATTATAATTTCATTACCTTTTGTGGTAGAGGAGTGAGACCTAAACCCATTTTCTCAGACACTGACACTGCTACAGCTCCTAAGCAGGTAACACCATTAGGTACTGTTATTTTCCCACTGGTCCAGTTCTTATCACTGAAAGACATGACGAGACAAAAAAGATGTTTTGGACCATCGCTTTAGCACCACACTCTGTTCAGATGACTAGCTTTAATCTCTTACCTAACGCTTATATCCAACAATAGCAGAAATTCAGCAGTCCCCATCCAGTTGTTCCAGTATTGCTCCAAAATTGACCTATTAGATTTATCTTCCTCTTCATGTAGTTGTCACAGAAAAAAGAAATCACATCATATACAGTGTATGAGGAAGAATGCCAAATGTGGAATGTGTATGTTGTAAATGATTTTAAGATGATTTCATCATTATATATCAACTTTTACCATTTCCAGGTCCATCGTCTTGGTTTTTCACATAAAATCTTGCGTTGGTCATCATCTTAAGATTATATTTCTGCATGAAACAACACATCTCATGACTACACTTACTTATTGAATTTATTTACAACTATTTACAAGAAAAATAGTACTATATTGTTTTCATTGTCAACCCGATTCTAAATTAAATAAAGATTGTTCTATTGAAAACTGAATATACAACAGACATACATTTATTCTCACACATACAGATACTCAGCACAGAACACTACAGGGTATTACATTGCCCTGTAGATGCTTGCAGGAATCTGCCAGAAATTCATTTATGATTTAAGGTCTGTAAAGATAAAAAATTCAGTTCCTTTAGTTTCGTATGGTCTACATGCAAACAGTTTTATGTGTGGTGGGATATAAAAAAGCATTCACTCGACAAACAAGGTGCATTTTGAGCTTGAATTGTTTTAAATGGCAGGAATGTGTTTTTTTTTAACTGCCTCTGCTCTGAGCAGCTTGACCTAAAAGCAGACATTCCCTTTGAGAGCGTTGGACTAATTACAGACTCACTGAATTGGAGGCATGGATGTTATTTTGATAACAGTCTCGGGACCATTGTCACCTAAACCATCTCAAATGTTTTAAATAATTGATTCTTCACACAATACAGGCCACCAGATATCTTTGTTTCCTTCATATACTGTCATCAATCACCCTTAGGCTCTGTTCCCAAAATAGTGTAGTTCCCCAATGCTAGAACAACAAGTCATCTACAAGCAAAGCAGACAGTTATATTACAGCATGATCTCCCCACAATGTCTTAAAGAAACAGCAGTGCTTAGGAAACTGGAGATATCTCTTTTGTAATCACAACAAAGGATGCATAAAGCAAAGACAGCTCTGTCCAAAAAAGCAACTTGCTCAGAAATTTTAAAAGAAGGTCAAATTTCAGATTTTTATTTTTATTATTTTAATGTTTATTTTTTTTGCATCTTTCAACATGGCCCAAACGTCACTTTAAGGATTAATCCCAGCATGAAAGCTTTTCATGTTTTATTGACTGCAAACAAAAGTTTAACTTAGACCTTTTTTTTTTCTAATTCAAAGTGTTCTACTACCTGTTCAACTCTGTAGTCCAGGTCAGACTGCAGGGCATCATTTTGCATCGCTGCGATCGTGATTCCAACTTGAAACCTGGATTCACTGCCAGCCACAGTGAGCGACACCTGCTCACCGGGCTGGGCCCTCTCACTGCTCCAGTTTAGAGTTACCTGAAAAGAGCAGGGAAACATTCTACTGGCACATTCAGAAGGAGCATTACATGTTTCTGTTATAAGAAACAGTATTTAAGCTGGTTTTATTGATGAAAAAATTATAAAGCAACATGTTTTCACACATGGTTGTACTGATGGATAGAAATGTAGGCAGTGTCACTGGTAAGTTCCCCATCAGAATGGATGTAGTAGACATTGACGCAGGCCTCAGGGTACCAGGACAGCTCTGGTGTGAGAGTGACTGAAGATGAGAAGTTCTTTGTCCCAGCGGCCACCACCTGACCTTTAGAGCTTATCTATAATTACAGTAACACAAAAGAGGCATCATATTTCTAGTGTATCTTGTGTCCACTCCCAATTAAGGTATCCATACCCATTGAAAATGTTCACATTGTGTCACTCTCTGACCCGTAAACTTCAATGTATTTTATTAGGATAGTTGTCCAACACAAAATATCAGAGACGTGAGAAAATAAATCGGAAAATTAAAAGTACATGTTTTTTTTAATCATTTTTACTAAATAAATAAGTGTAGAGGGCATTTATATCTTGCCCCCTTATTATGATACCCCTAAACAGAATCCAGTGCAACGAATTAACTTCAAAAATCATATCATCAACAGAGTAAGACAATAATTTTGTTAAAATGTTATATTAATGTTAATTTGAAAACATTAATGAACGGCATCATAAAAACCAAGAAACAGAGACATAACAGTTCATTGAAAAGAGCATTAATCAGACACAAAAGTGAAAAAAAGTGGTTTATTTACTAGTCCATGCAATAACTGACACATTTTAACTAACATACCACAAAATGAAGCCTCTCTGGTTTGATGGTGCTCTCCACATTAAGTTGAAGTGGAAGTCCAATCTGAGAGTTAATGAGATGAACCAGATAATCTCATATTCTTTCCACATGCAGTTAAATGCAAAACAGAGCAGAATGGGTTTAAAATTTACCTGTGCAGGCGATGTGTTGATTGGAGCGATCTGAATATATGAGCCAGTAGGGGAGGAGTAGTTAGTGAACACCTTCAGGGTCTCTTCAGTGATCTGGAATCTCGCCTGAAGATAAAAATAACATAAAGAGTTTGAAATTGTTTGTTCTGTGAGGTACACCTCTTTGATTCCAGGAATTGTGTACTGTACTGAAGTCACTTATGTTAGAAGCATCAAAACTCAGAATAGTACTTTTCCTGGAAGAGCTACTTCTGTGAGCTATGACTCATAATACTCACCTGTATGAATAGCATCTCTACTTGATCTTGTAATTTAAACCTTATGAGGACGTTGCCATTCTCAGGCACAGGAAGGGTTAGACTCATAGTCGTTGAGCTCATCAAAGATCTCTGAGTGACTTGAACCACAACAGAGTGCTTCAAATCCAGTGGGCTGAGAGACTTTCTGTCATATCTAACAATCCTCAGCTGTGAAAAGCAAGAGCAGATTGGTATATATTTTTGTAGGTGTTTAATACATTAATAAACTTGCAATTTTGAAATGACTCCACTTACATTTGTTGAGAAGTTTAAGGATGGCTTCAGAGTCGATGGGAAGTTAAGGAACATGAGCTGGAATTTGTTTCTCAACACATGAACTTCAAGGATTTTATTCACATTAAATCCTGGAACCACAGCAACAAAAACAAAATGTTGTGGTAAAGCGTTGAGGTATTGAAGACGTTGTTTAAAATGAAACATACCTGTGGAGTCACTTTTAAACTGGACAGCAATGTGTAGAACATGACTGTTGTTAGGTGATAAGGAGGAGTACAGAGCCTGAAGTTGGTCTCTGCTGAAGAAAAACTGGGCTGACCCATAGATCTGAAAGAGGTAGGTCTATTCTTGTCTATTCTTGCTTTAGTTTACTTTTTATTTAAAATAGATAAGAGTCAGTCATTAAATCTCACTTGTTTGGTTTCGGTTTGCAGAGATGGAGAGGTTCTGTTGTTTATCAAAGGCTTTAAGGTCACATCTAAAGTTCCATGTGCAGGTTGTCCATGGGGATAACTGGAAGTAAAATTATTTGTAGAGAAAATAGTGTGAAACAGACTCAAAAGCTAGTTTATTGGGAACAGCCAAACAATTGTTGGTCGTTGCAAGCAGTAAATTCGCCATAAATATTGTAGCAAATCAGTGCATTTAGATGTCTAGAGGTGGTGAGCTTGATGATGAATTTCAAACTGAGTAACAATGTGGAACGAAAAAGGGTTTAAGAGAACTTGAACATGGCATGGTTGGTACCACACTGTCTGGTCTGAGTATTTCAAAACCTGGTAATCTGCTGAAATTTAAACATAACTATCTCACAACTACATTTTTCAACATTGAAAGAGCAACAGGCATCAAATCAAATCAAAACAAAATGTATTTGTATAGCACATTTCAGCAACAAGGAATTTCAAGACACTTTACATAATAAAAACACAAAAATACAAAGTCACAGAAAACAGTCAACAGTATCTACTTCATCAAAAATGTAGATGAAGATTCCTTAATCAAAAATTCTTGTCGAGTGCAACCATGAAAGGTTGCACTCGACAAAGGGTTTAAGAAATATTTCTGACACTTTGTTGAATTTAAACCTTGTAAAATTAAGCCAAAATGGGGAGGATCTAACCCCCAAAAAGGCAATAAATATCTAAGGCTGTGATTACTGACAGAATGCAGTGAAAGGAACAGCAAAGACACTGCAAACTTTAAGCTTTGTTTCAGATTGCACTGGAATCAAAGCTTAAAGGACAAACATTGACACGATTGGAACACAGTTAAACTTACAGCACTCTCACCGATCCTGAGATGTCATCTCCCAGAAGGACTCGAGAAGATGTTTTGACCATCACATCAACAGGAGAAGCTCCTTCATCTGTCAAACATAAAATTATGAGAAAAATAAATATTCTGTTGCGTTTGCTGAGGTTCTGCTCACCTGGATTTGTTGCGAATCAAGTAACGTTCAGTTACGTCCGGTAACTGGACGTTACTGGACGTTTATACTAAAAATAAACTTTGTTATATTTCCAATTACAACATTGAAAGTTCTGGAAGTTGTGATATTGACATAATCTGTATAATATTTGGGATGCAGTTTCATCTGTGATTCCTGTTTTGACCTTTTGTTGTTAATTTATTTATTTTTTATTAATTACTTCAGTCCTCTGTGTGTTTGGCTGCTTGCTTTGAGTGGAAGGGTACGTTGGGCTATGTTCTTACCCCCTGATTGTGACCCAAGTACTTAAAAAAAATACATACATAAGTTGAACATTTTGGGATTTTCTATTTTTTTACCTGTAAATATTAATTTACAGGTAAAGTATTGTCAGTTTTAAAAATGCTAAAAGTCTAATAAAATTTAAAAAATAATTCAGTTTGACATTGACATTAACCAATATCAATCAATTCAGATAGCACTACATGTTAACTGGTCATTATATAAATCCTATCAGTAGAATCATTACCAGGATGTTTCACAATGAAGGATTTCTTATCAGTTACTCCCTGTCAAAAAGAAAAAAAATAATAATTAACACAAATTCTTGAACACATATTAAAGCTCAAAAGGGAGTCTTTCAATCTTACGTTCACTGTTGCTGTGATCATCCATTGTCCAGGGGGGGACATCAGGGATAAAATGAATTCTTTCAAGACAATCCCTAGATTTTGTGTGGAGTTCCAGCCTTCAACAAGTTTCCCACTGGGATCCTGTGTGTTAAAGGCACGTTAGCCAAGCTTTTAACTAAACCAGGGGTTTTCTCTAGAAAGCCTGCCTTACCAGCAGTGAAATGTCCACTCTCCCTTTGTATTGTTTGTTATCCAGTTGGAAAGTGACAACTCTGACGTTGACGGTGTCACCAGGTTTGTAGCTCGATCTGTCCGTTTGTATGAATAATGAAACCGTCCAGAGGTTGTAGGTGAGGGATGTGGTGTTTGTGAAAAGGAGGCGATTCTCACTGTAGCCTCTCACAGTTAAGCTTAGAAGTGAGTTTTGTGATAAAGAGCCAGGAAACTGGGAAGATG
The DNA here is from genome assembly GCF_027474105.1 of Poeciliopsis prolifica. Lineage (NCBI taxonomy): Eukaryota > Metazoa > Chordata > Actinopteri > Cyprinodontiformes > Poeciliidae > Poeciliopsis > Poeciliopsis prolifica. Next base: position 9,134,455 of record NW_026562388.1, read on the forward strand.
TTCAGAAAATAACATCAAACCTGGATATAAACGTTCAGACAATTTTAGTAAAACTTTACTTGGGATTAAAATAAAAATAAACCTCACAGGTGGAAGACTGAGAATACTTGTAGTACCTTTAAAAAGATAAAATTTTAGTATTCACTACCCATTCTAAATGTTAGCAATGAAATCAAACTTGAATTAGTGAAACCGAATCACCTCCTTGAAATTGTCCTTTTTGTGTGACTTTAGTGTTGCCATGTGCCACCTCCGCTGTTAAATTGCCATGGAAGTCAGCAAAAACAGTTATCGCGATAGAAGTGGGTGAACCAGCATTGAGCACCTCTGGACCCGAGATCAGAAACAATGTTGAACTTTAACAAAACAAAGAAAGAGACATTGGCCAAGCAAACTGGTTAAGTTGGTCTTCGGGGAGAATGAAAACTGTCATTTCATTCAGAATAAACAACACTACTTACTTGGGTGAATCTTGTGTCAAGCCAGAAGCAGCAAAAGACAGAACGAGGGTCCATATTCTGTTCATGTTGTTCATCTGTGATCTCGTTTAAAAGTGAAACTTTAGTTCCACATCCAAAACTTGCCGTGAGAAAATCCGTCTGACCATTTGAGAGGAAACAGTCCAACTGCTGTCCCAATACCAACTACAAGTTTTACCCAAATGTTGTCACACACAAATTCTTTGACAAAGCTGAAGGGCGGAAGAGGACGTTCTCATGTTCTCAGTACCTTCGGCCAGAAGGACAGGTTTTGTGTTTCTCACCATTCAGTGTTGTCTAAGCCTTATTGTATGCATAATCTGTGTCAAACATATTGAATATCTTGAAGCATGCAAGCTTCTGTGGAATATTTGATGCAAACACACTTTTCAGGCTTTAAACATTTTGTCAAATTGCAGTCACAAACACCAGTGTATTTTATAGACTTTACATGATACAAAGAATTACATAAATATGAAGAAAGGAAAATATACATGATTTTCAATATTAAATAGTGTGCATTTCTCCCCAGTCTGCCCCAAATTTAGTTGTATTTTAACTCACATCTCTGTCCCTGCAGATGAACATCATCTCCACAGCATGATGCTTTCACCAACATTTTCCCAAAATATATGTTGACCTAATTTGTCCCAATAGGGCTCTGGCAGTATATTTTTGGTGTCTGCATCCTCACAGTGTGATACTGCCAGGACCATGTTTCATAGTGAGAACTGTGTGCTCAGTACAAGGTGCAGCTTTGCTTTTTGATTTTGTAGATAGGGAAAATAGTTTGATTTAGGTCTCCTCTGACAACATCACTGGTATGTTCCCTTCTTAGTAAGCTGCAAACTGGCCTTCTGGCTTCTTTCCTATCATCCGTAACTCCCAAATATGTGGAGTCCTCTGTTGTAGACATTATTTCCTATCTGAGCATTACCAAATCTACCCATGGCCTCTTGACTGTTATTGATGCTCAGAGTAGGTTGATGTCAAAGTCTTTTTTACTTTTCTACTTTCTATTTTTAAATGACAAATTGAGCTTTGTTCTTTGAGGTGTCAAAAGCTTGGGACATTGTTTTATAATCCAAACCTGGAGATGATTCTACTTTAAATCTCTTCACCACTGACCTGTCGGATGTGTTGCTTGGCCCTCATGTTGCCTTTTGTTCACATATCTTCTCTAACAAACCTCTGAAGCTCTCATAGAATGGCTGTATTCATAATTAAAGTTAAGTAAACTCTAATGGTCTTTAGCTGACTACTGAAAGTAAATCAGTGAGCATAATTTATTTAAAGGTAGCAGACTAAGGAGATGGATAGAAATGCACTCAAAAGTTTGTAGTTTTGACATTTAAACAATTTAAAATTCAGGGGATATGAGTATTTTTGTAAATTATTGCAGCTTTTATTATAATAAATTATGCATTTTGAATCTGTATTAAATTAATGTGTTGGTCGTCACAAATATAAGCACATAGGATAAGAATTTACACTAAGACTCCAGCTGGGTTTAATCACCCGGGAGTGATTAAATGTTTCAGAGGGAATCCTCAAGTTCGCATGCATCACCTGGTTTTTACCAGTAGGTGGTGATAAAGCCTTACCTTTCAAATCACATGCTCCTCCTAGCTCCTAATGGGGGAAAGTCTCATTTTGAAACTAACCACCATAAATGGATAATTTTCTACATTATTGTCACAGTAGCTGTTGTTAAATGGTGTTACACAATTACACAATACTCACAGTAATATTGTAACACTTTATTGCTTTGGAATAAGCTGTTCACACTAGTTACATTTTGACATTATTTTACAGCTTCCAAAATTTGGCACATAAATCTTTGGCAACAAACCTTGCTTAAACATGTAACAACAACAGCAGTTATGAATTATGAGGAAGCAGAAAGAAGTGTGATGGTGTTGAAACTGGATTTAAAGCTTGTATAAGTAAGTATTTGTCTTTGTCACTTTATTTGTAATTCAGATAACAGAGAACCCAATCGACACTGGCAGACTAAAGGGGTTTTCAGGATGCATATGTTAATAATCATCATTTTCGACCTGACAAGACCCTTGCTTCCGTCAGTCATTCAGTACTAAACTCGACTATGTAATCTGAAGGCACTTTACATGACAATAATCAATTCAATCACATCATAAAAGATGGGTTAAAATTAAGATGTTGATTCATAGTGAGTGGTGTGTCATTTCAGTCAAATTTCCTTTTGTGACACAAACTGGTCAAAGGTTATCTATCAAAGTAAGGCCAGCAATTTGCATTACATTATTGACTTCACATCAGCTCTTCCTCTTGAGCCATGAGGTGATAGTGGATGGTTTGCTGCATTTTATCATTAACTTTGCAGCAATCTCTCATCCTGAGCAAGTATATGGTAATAGTGGAAAGGAATGACTCCCTTTTAATGGGAAGAATCCTCAAGCCTCTAAAAGAACCCAGATTTATAATGTAGAGCAATGGCATCTCCAAAGTGCACATCCACAGAGTACCAAAGCATCCAGTAAATATTGCATCTTTGCACATATAAAAGCAAAAGGAAAAATATATTGACAATTAAAACCATAGGTAGAGGGAAAACTGCTGTCTTTTAGTATACAGTACTTACTACCAGTAAAGTACCAGTGTGGAGACACTTACAGTAACTTAGCATCCTCCACAAAAGAATGCTTGAAAAAATATATATTCAATGCTTTTGAACATTGAAGGGCATATTTCAACTTGTATCAGTGCCAGAAACCCATAAATCCTATTAATAAATATAAAAAAGTCGCAGTCCGCCTTTCCACAGCACTGTGGAAAGGCGGACTTAATTTATAAATTAAATTATTTTATTTAATTTATAAATGAAAAAATTTCAAAAGTAAATTTTTTGGCGACCTGTCCAGGGTGTACCCGGTACTCTTGCCCGGAACGCTGCTGGAGATCGGCACCAGCAACTCCCGACACCATTAGGGACAAGGGTGAACAGATAATGGATGGATGGATGGATGAATGGATGGGAGGCTAAACTCTTCTGCAGACTTCCTCATCACTGCTCTCTTCTTGATTGACAATTCTGACTTTATCATTCTTCAACTTGTTTTTTGACTGCCTTCTGTTATATATATATATATATGTATATATATATTTTTTGTTGTTGTTTGTTGTTTTTATCTTTTGGAAAGAAAATTTCAAAGAAGATTCCTAAAAGTCCTGAAATATGCCCTTTATTGATCGTTCTCAATTTAAAAGCTAAATATCTAAGAAGTCGCTAAGTGTAAGTAATTTTTGGATCCTCTGTCTTCAACTATCGGTCATATATTTTGTATAGTGCACTTCCTTGACTCTATTACATGAGGCACTAGCTGTAAAGCACGCAACGCAGGTTACACCCTTGTTTTGACCTTTTCCAGAATAATTATATCTGGACCAAGTTGTCTTATTAACTATCAACTATTGCCAAAATGTGGTAAAGTTATAAAAAATGTGTATGTTCTTCAAAATATTCCCCTGTATCACCTCAGTATCTCATGCGGTCACATCTCAAAGTGACGGTAGATGCTCTCCACATAACCCAGCACCCTCTGCCAGTCAGGCCCACCTGCTCGCAGCGCAGCATCTCATCTGCTGTCTGTTGGAGAAATATTTCGGAAAAATTTACCAGCTTGAACACAAACCAAATGTACTTTGAACATGGAATCAAGGAAGTGTCCCCTACCAGTGATGGGGAAATCCCCACAGTCTCTCCTGTTTTGAATGCCAGGCTGAGATTTTCTTGCTAAAAAAGGGGCAAGTTGTTAAGTTAAGTTGAACATGAGCAATAGCTTGGTTTAATCCACAATACAGCAATGTGTGCATTTTGTACCTTGTTCTCAGGACTGAGGCTGCTGTAAGGGATGTGTGAAGGGAGGTAAGTGTGATAGACAGCACAGAATGCAAGGCCATCTGCCCAGCTGCTGCTGAAATTTGTGATGTCAATATTCTGAATGAAGAGGAAAGGTTAATTCAACCTAGAGATGTCACTTAACTAAGACAATAAAGAATCTTTCCATATTTTACAATCGTAGTTTCGAATTAATACAGGATAGGATTGTTCTGCTATTTGCATCTTGACTTGAATTCAGCATGTATGCCCATGTGAACTATTTGCATGACAATATATTTGGACTGATTTGTTGAGATCTAAGGCTCTAGTGATACAGAAAGGTATTTAAGGCTTGAGGTCCTTTGAGTTTTTGCTTGTTTTCACTTATGTAACATTTTGTGTTTTAGTGACTACTTATGTTTTTGCATTTTTGGTTACTCTTTCATTTCTGTTGGTAATTTGATGAGTTCATCTTCTTTAGTTAACTCTAGTATGTTTCCTAGTAGCATTTTCATATTGTTTTAGTTATTCTGCACCAAACTATCATCAGCTCAATCAAGATCCTGGCTTTCCTCCATCAGCTCCAAAGTGTTAATAATCAAGCACCTGCTCTGTGGCCAGTAATCAGTGCCCCAGCTTAAATACATCCCACTAAAGTCACCTCCCTTCCAGATTCACCTATTTGAACTGCTTTATATGGTTTTCCTTTACAGTCCCCATTAAAATAAATTTAATACCACCTGCCTACTTCCTGTTTAAGCCTCATTTCAATCACATAACAATGCAATTACAAATACATGAAAAACTACTTTTATGACAGCTAAAAAGAACTTCATGTAGTCCTTTATAATTACATTTTAGTCATCAATATTCAATTATATTGAATTTAAATCAGATTAGTCTTAATTTAAATCCGATTAATAATAGTGGCATACATTAAGTTTAGTACCATTATAGTTTATAGTTCCTAGTTCTTTTTATTCCCATCTATCATTATGGTCATTGAGGTTCAAGGCCTTCAAATACTCTGTATAGAGGCTGCAATATGTAGCAAGTTGTGGTTGTCACCCAACTAGAAGCAATTCCAAAACTGGAAGACATTCTTTAGTTATTGTTTGAAATGTGGAAAGCTGAGACAGTGTGCTAACAGTAATCTAGCTTACTTTAAAGCATTTATTGATTAACATTTACGAACAGTGTTTCCAATCTGTGAAAACTGTGTTTAGTGTTTTGGAATCCACAAAACATTAAACTGATTCTTGACTCACCTTGTATCCTTGGGTTCTGCTCTGACACCAGCGGAGCAGCGAGTTTCTCTTTGAGCCTCCATGGCGACGTAGCAGTAGGTTGAAACCATCCTGGGACCTGACAGCAAGATAAAGAAAAAAGATCTATGAGCTGAGCTTTTTGGTTTTCTTGTCTTTGTACAGCTTTTTTAAAAAGGCAGGAAATTTCAGTAAAACGTCAGTTGCAGCAGGGGGCGTTTGTTGTCCCTAAAATGGAGACTTCAACAGACAAATTGGATCAAAAGAAACAAAACAACTTTAACAGGATGTGGCAATTCCATTGGCCTTGATGTCAGAGGGGTATGTGGATGAGTGTGTGGACTCACTTTGTGGCTGGCAGCTCGGTGAGGGCTGAGTTGTACTTATTTAGAGACTCTTCACGTTTTCCTGCAAAGAAAGCAACAGGATTTATAAAATCTCTCAAGAGTAACCAAAAAAAGTCTTCAAAACAGCTGGTAAATAATTCACCCACACAGAAAAAAAATATTCTATTGATTCATTTATCTGTAAATTCTTAAAGAACATTATGTCGACCTTCTAAAATATCACATGATGTAAAGTAAAGCATGCCTTGACAAGACAAAATTTGCTTTCAAATACATGACACACACAAGGTATCAAAATTGATTTGATCCTGTGCTTTCAATCTTTCTTGTCCTTTAAATTCCCCTTATCTTCAACTGCAGAGGAAAAAGACAGAAAATGTCCTTTTGCTATATAGTGTTGCTGCATAGTGTTTGCTTTAAGTCTTCTATTTTCTCATAGATCAGCAAAAAAAAAAAAATTCCACTCATGCTTAGTGTTTATTACATTTAATTGTTGAACTAAAACAGTTACAATTTATTTGTTGTATTTAATTTAAATAAATTGATTCTTACACATTGTGGTCACGTGTTGTTCATAGGATTCCAATCCCTTTGACACCACAACAAACAATTTAACCTAATCCAGGTTACTGGGTTTTTCCAGATATGCCAAAAAACGTTCTGTAGCATGAGAGTCAAAACTCTAAGACACTTGGGTCAGACTATATATATATATATATATATATATATATATATATATATATATATATATATATATATATATATATATATATATATATATATATATATATATATATATATATATATATATATAAAGGACAGAGACAAAAATATAATATATATATATATATATATATATATATATATATATATATATATATATATATATATATATATATATATATATATATATATATATATATATATATATATATAGACTTTGGGTTCTTTGTTGCAGGTCTTTTCTCGTCTTTCTCTTTCTACCTATTTTCAATCTTATCTGTTGCAAATAAAGGCTAATGCCAGAAAAACCTTTAAAATGAGACACCTTATATTCTGTACCAATCAACTTTCATGCAGGTACTCCTGAAACATCACAGTAATTATCCAATAATAAGGTTACATAATCTCATACTATGCTACATCTGCACTGACAAACATTCACTTACTGCATGTTGATTGGTTGGAGCAGCTTCAACAACCAGCAATTCCAAACATTTAACGACTTTTGATTATTTCCAATAGTTATTATACCATTCAGGGGAATCAAAGAACATTGACTTTTTATCTCATGATGGTAAAAGTAACTGTCCTGAAGAAAGTCACCATTGTAAATTGACAGTCTCTTTCCAAATTCATACACACTGTACTATTACAAATTCACTGCTTTTCCTCCTAACTCCCGATGGTGTCAATATAGGCCAGCATCAGCCTAATTGTGCATCTCCCATCATAAAGCTGAAAGTAAATGGGCTTGAAAAAGTCTAAATCAGTAAATGTCTTCCGATTTGAATTTCCATCCGTAAAATTGTGCAAGCACAGTGGTAACCAATAGTAATCAGCCATTTTGCTTAATAATCTCCAGAGTTCTCCTTTAAATAATCAAAGCATTTTTAACTGCGACAATTTCCACCTCCCACAGTAAAATGTGGGTCAATGTTTTAGTCAAGCTGCATCCATCAACTTTGACCAGTTTCTCTGTCTCTGTCCTTTTTGTGTCAAACATTGGTGACTATCAGCCCCACTACAGCACAATGGTACATTCTGTGCAGGTCACAGAATGCACCAAATTGTATTTAAAGTTATCAGAGCAAACTGATCATTAAAATGCTCACTACACTTTGAAGTTGTTTATTTCCAAAACCTTTTCAAAGTATATTTCCTTTTCCTTCTAATTTATGATGCACTACTTTGTACTGATGTATCACAAAACATTCCAAATAAAATCTATTGAACTTTATGGTTGAAAAGGAACACAATGTTCAAGGGGTTTATAGAACTTGCAATGAGAAGACAAAAGCTAATATGAACAAAGATGAAGAGCAAAACCCCACTGACCGCAATCAAGTGTGTGCAGAAATGTTATGGAGAAACTAACCAGCATCACTGGAAAACTTGCCGTCTTGCCAATCCAGACTTTTTCTTCCTCTTAGTTGCCCCAAGTTCTAGAAGACAAAACTTCTGTTAACTGACAGCATAGATAAGGGTTAACTGATCTTAAATTAAATTACAATAATTTTTTGCCAGAGCTTGTATCTCACCCTGTTGGTTGACCCCAGTGTTGAAGTGGAGTTAATCTGGAAGGTTCCATTCTGGTTGGCAGCATTGTCTGAAGAAGCAGGCAATCTAGACAGGCTTCTAACACATAATAACAACAGACTTTAATACCTAGCAATTTTTCACGGGACAGTTGTTTCTCTCAGATCGAGCTTTGAATTAATCTGATGAGGTGGGCCTCATGCGGTCCCACGGAAATCTGTGGAAACAAATTCAGAGGAAACCACAGCAATATCCCACCTCAACATGGTAATTGTTAGCCTTCTTTGTAAGCCAAAGATAATAATTGCAAAAGACACAACAGTTTTGTTCAGAAAAGTCTATCAAAGTATACACAATTGCACAAAGTGCAAATATATTTCCAGATTTCGGTCATTTTAAAGAGAACAGTGGGCTTAAGAGTTTGTCTCACCTTGACCTCTCTGAAGTTGTTATCCTTCGCGAATTACTGGACTGAACATCGGCTCTGTCCTGATCCTCATTGGTCACATTTCTCAGGGAACTTCTAGTCATACCTTTACAGTCTATTATTGAATCATCCTCAACAACATTCTTCACTACAAGATTCGGACTCTTACTTTCCATCCTTTCTCCCCCAAGCCTGCACAATCCCCTCACCCTGCCCCGAATGGTCCCCTCTTTGCTTTCAGATTCATGGGATTCTCCATTGGATCTCTTTAGCTCCTGTCGTCTGTGAACTTCAGTTTTGTTTTGAACCTCTGTAAAAACAGACAATTTTTGCCTGGTTTCCTTTAGTTCTCCTTGTAGAGTGACGAGCTGATTTTCAGCCTCTTTCTGTCTCTGCTGAGCAGCAGTCAGCTCCATCTCAATTTCCTTGTGCGCCGTTCTTAACGCCATAAGCTCTTCTTCTGCCTCGGCTTTCAGGCGGTCAGCCACTGACACAGCCACCTGAAAGTCTGCCTGGAACTGCAGCCATTCCCCACGCTCTGTCTGAAGGGAAATAGTTGGCGTTACTTAAAAAATGACATTTCACCTCATTTTAAAAACATGACAGAGATTTAATGCACTAGTGAGCTACAATTAATAAAAATATCCAAATTTTTGCCCCCAAAAAGATCAGGTTTTTTAAGATCAGTGATCAGCCAGACCTGAGCAGTAATAGGTGCACCTCAAGGGATTTCCTTGCTTCAGCATATGTGATTTCAATTTATGACTTTTGGTGAACTACAATCATCTGAATCCAATATGTTAAAGCAGGGAAACATCTAAAACCTGCAGGCCATTGCCTTTATGACCAGGGTTGGGAATGAAAGGAGGTGGATGCTGGTTGTTCTTCATATGAATATAAAGTCTATACAGTACCTTTAGCCTCCTGTGTTCATTGTGTTTTCCCATGTGCTTTTTACACTTTGCTAATGTTTTCTTTGTTCTACCTCTTAATGTTACCGTCTATATCTCATCCTTTGTAATGAGTCCGGGAGTCCACGATGTATATCTGACAAACATTACTTGAGACAGTAGCTACTTTCCTTTGAGGAACTAATAGTACAACAATCTTCAGTGTAGCGATTGTTATTGAGTAAAGAAAACTTAGCTCCATTCAGCACAACTCAGCTGTTTAAAAATGAAGGAAACAGAGGAAACCAAAAAAAAAAAAAAGTTTCAGAAGCTTCTCAAAAGAACACTGGGTGGTCTCATCTAGTAGAAGCCAAATATGTCAGATAACAGGAAACTAAGTGTATCGGAGAAAATTTGCTTCATCTTTTTAAAAACTACATTTCTGTCAGAGATTGTTGGGAGTACAGATTTCAGCTTTTATGTAAGAGTCAGCTTATTTCCAACATAAACTACATCCTACATGTGTATCGTCTGTTCTGAAGCAGGCATATTTATATCAGGTTGTGAAAAGGAGCAATCAAATATCCATTTGGCCCACACAAGTTAAACCAAACTAAACAGCAAGACTCAGCATGCTGAAAGGAGTGGAGCTCCAAGTCACTTCTAAAGAAGCATAACTAAAAGGGTCAGAAGTGTTGAACATTTTCTCTTTCACACCAGTCTTGTATTGTGAAACTGCATTCTATGTCTCAACTCCTTGGGAAGTGATCCAAGGATGTTCCTTTGTTTTTCACATATAAGCAATACAGTTTCTGAGTAAGATTCTCATCAAATTGACTGTTTCGCAACTTCAAGAATGACAGAAGAAAGGTTTGTGAATATCTGAGGCTAACATACTGAAATAAAGAGGGAAAGGCAAACATCAAATAAAACAGGGATCAAAAGAGGAAATCTGAACAAGCAAAGCCAAGAAGTAACTGATAACAGACTATTTTGAAAGTCAAGGCAGTGATTACTGTAAGACGAAACGCTAAAGGATATGGGGAGAGAAAGCAGAAATAAAAGTGTTTTAAATCGCACACATGTTTCAAGCAGAGCTACGTGAGCCAGGAAATTGAGACTGAGAAGCAGAGGAGTTGGGAAGGTCAGGGAATTAGATGAAGAATGGATGGAGATGTGAGGAGGAGGGGAAGTCTGAGCCAACACGTTCCCTCATCTGACCAGTGACTCCAGACCGCAGCTGGGCTTGATTACACTGAATGCACGCACACACATAATATTATATTCCTTTTTCTCACTCCCACACATACACCCTTCTTTTTGTTCCACCTCAAAATCAAACCTCACTGTTAGCTTTACTGAAAACATTAAATGAAAAGAAACATAGTGTTTCCTGTTTGAAGCTGTGCAAGTTCTGAATTAAGAAAATCCTAACCCCCACCCCCACCACTGTTTTTCAATGCTCGTGTCTGTGCGGCGTATTTCTTATCTGAATGTGGATGCACCAACTGGAGCATGTCTGTTTAAGGAAACAGGAAGAGGTGCTACTCAGTTCATACTGAGATAACAGTGTGGATTTACACACAAACTGACCCAGTCCCAAAAGGCCTGACCTTGTTGTCCCCCTGCAAGGCCAGATGAGGTATCCAACCTTGACAGGGACAAATATACGTCTATGCTTGTCTCCAGGCACAGCTGAAATCCTGACTGATCCTGGGAAAGGTCCAACACACTTGGAAATGTCCTCTGAGTACGTTCCACCCATCTATCCCTTGTTCACCTCCACACCCAGTTTTTAGAAAACATTCTTGAGGGATCTATCCCAACTGCGTAATGTTTCTTCTCTTCCGTTTTCTACTTTTCCACAGTTTGTAATGTGAATTCAGAGAGTGTTTAGAAAGCTCTTGAAATGTAGTGCCTGACAAATGGAAAATATCTTTTAAAACATTTTGTCACAGTGGAATTAGATGAACCACACAAGTTTTGTACCTATTTTCCTACAGTTTTTTTTTAAATCACTCTTTAAAGGGTTTAATTAGGAAAATGTATTGAGCTATGCTTCAAGCTGATTATTTCCTATCTTGTGCACAACTGCTTCTTCCAACTCAGAGAGATAGAGAGCAAAATGAATCATGCGTTTAATGAATCATAAGTATTTCACTTGGTATTGGTATCAAGTTCTAAATCTAAGTATCTCAATGACACTGCGATCTCTGCTTTGAATTATGGTGGTGGCAGCATTATGCTGAGGAGATGGTTTTCTTCAGTACGGTTAAGAAAGGTGGTCAGAGTGGCTGCAGAATATTTGGGACTGAAGCAGTGGTTTACTTTCCAGCAGGACAATGACCCTAAACATACAGCCAGAGAATTAATTAAATCAAATCTTATTCATGTGTCATCAAAGTGCATTAATTGAAAATCGGTGGCAAGATTTTCAACTAATGTTCACTCTCCATCCAATCTGCCAAAGTTGTATCTATTTTGTTAAGATGGACTAGTTAGGATTTTTTGACACTTGAGAGACTGACCTCCAAAAGACATCCACTTTAAATGCCAATTGTCACACTGTGGTTAATCACATTGACATGCTGTAATAAATTTTGAAAAACAAATATGCTTTTTATATACATTTATAGATACCAGTGGCACAATTTCTACAAACAATTCAACTTAAGGAGAGTCAAAGCCTGCAGATGCAATCACCAGTGAGCAACACTGCAAATCTAGCAGAGAATGAACACAAAAATCCTAACTGGTGCACAGTCTTCTTCGAACATGTGACTAGCCTGCATGACCTCCGTGTGCAGGGGCCCTTTTTAAGGCTTGTTTGCAGGAGCAGTCTAGTGAGCAGAGAAAAGAGAACCAGCAGATCATTTCTGAAAATCTCCAGCAGCGTTCACCTGGAACTGATTCCAAAGCACGGCTTTGAGAAGGTCTAACGCTATGAGAAGGTCTAACGGGAACACAAATTCATCCAGCCACCCACGCGGTAACACACATACATACAATGAATAAGCTGATTTTGCTTTTGCTAGTTAAGACAACTGAAAAACATAAGCACAGACAGATGGTGCTCTGCTGCTAGAAGTGTATAGGGAAAGCATTCTGACTCTTGGATAGACAGCACGACAGAAAGATTTTTGAACGTGGCAAAGAGAAAGCACATAGAAGAACCTTGCTGTAAAATGTCACAGGAAGAATAGTCGGGTACTTAAACAGAATAGAAAAGGGGTTAAACAATCTCCAGATATGGTGAAGAAAAATTCAAAGTCGAGCTCAGATAAAAGGATAAAACAAATGAGGGGAGAAGGTGAGACAAAGTAGAAGAAAGGAGAGGAAGTGTGAGATGAGTCAGGAAGGAGTAGTGCTGCAAAAGTGATAATAAAACTATTGCAGATTCATGCTCTGTTTGTATTTTTTTTTCACCTCAAACCAGCACAAAATAATCCTAATGCTTCTTTAAACAATTGTTCAAACTCCAGGATCTTTTTTCCCCATTCTGTCACTTTACAACAACAAACTTTAATGTGTTTTATTCAGATTGAGCTTCACGTCTCCAGAGTCATTGTAAGTCTCTGATTAAAGTGCTCCTTGTGGGATCAGTCAGTTTACTACTAGTATTGTCACACCATGTACTGCTTTGTGTTTGTCTATTAAATATCCCACATAAAAAATTGTGACATTTGTGATGGTAATGTGACAAAATGGCAATGAAGTTCAATGCACTTGAATTACAGGGCACAAGTTGTTTTTTTTTTTTTTTTGTTTGTTTGTTTGCTTATTTGTTTTTCCAGAGGGAATAAGAATGCAAAGCAAGAAAAAAAAGAGGGGGAAAAAATCTGCTTTGTAAAAATTGCATGTATTTTCCTATGGGACACAAACAACAACATATACTCAGTCAGTTACACTCAGAGCGCAACCCCCTCCACCTCATAGCAGAGCACAGAACAAAACAGGTTTTGTCTCCAAAACAACTGAATGTGAACCCCCGCTCTCTACATAGCAGTTCCATTTTCAACAAAAAGAGAATCCCAGGCCTTCACAGAAGAGCGGGAGGGCTTAATAAGAGGAGCTCTACATGCTCATATCACTCTGCTGAGGGCTCATGTAAACACGAATGCTGAGCTGCCCCATTTCCACGACATGTTGGCCCCCTCTCAGTGCTGTATTACTGTTTATCTAAGGTTTCCTGACCTGTGTGAGTCTGGTGTTATTAAGACCCTAATTAGAATGTTTTAAAGTTTACAAGAGATTTAAGAAATAGTAGAAAAATCTTGAAGTGAATAAACTGTTCACATCATTGAGGATTGGACTACATGTAGAATGTCAGATTATTAATGATAAATGATGGAAAAACATATGCTGCCGGAAGATGAAGTAGGTGCACTATAGGTCATATGCAGCTGTTCAAATCTGATGCAGATCTAGAGGAAACTAACAGCATCTGCCCACAGAGCTTATAAGGGAGGGAAAGGCATTAGAATTGAGTGACTGACAGGAAATTACCAAAGAATATCATCATCCTCATGAAGACACAGAAAGCTTTAGCAGTAGAATAGAGGACTACTAAAATAAAATTGAATTCTCAAAGGAATTCAATTTTATTTTCATCGTACTCAGGTTATTCAGGTTGGGCTTGTTTATAACATGTTTGGGAGGAAATGTAACGTTGAAGTTGAGACTTTTAACTTCTTACATTAAAGTGGTGTACAAGTGCCAACATTATCTGATGTAAGGTGATTTCAGATTGCTCTCTCTTTCTACCTCTCTCTGGCCTCTGAGGACAAGCAGAGGACAGGAAAAGCTTTAATGAACAAGGCTTCAGCTCGCAGCAGGCAGAGTGGGGCTCATTCCAAAGTCTATTGTGGTTTGGGAGCTGGGAAGTGACAGAATGTGTGTGTCAGTGTTATCTCACAGCTGAAAGGTTATAGCAACCAACCTGGCTTGTGGATAACTTCCTGTTTACGTAAGAAAAGTAATTTATCAAATGTGCTGGGGAAAACGAGATTACTGATATCAAGCATGTATCTGGAGGTCTAAAAACAAATCACTGCATTTATACAAAACTTGATATATACTGAATTGTTTTTATTTTGTAAGTGTTGAATGAAAATTTAGTGGGACTTCCATGTTAATAGAAATACTAGAAATGCATTTACTGTAAGAACTTCAATTTTACCTGCTGTAAAGGCAAACTATAATCCTTGAATGATTGAAATATATGTCAGCGCAGCCCTAACATGAATATTCATGACTTGTCACCAGTCACAGTTCAGTAAGCACGTAACTCAAAACTCACAAGGAAAGCTATTGTTTACCTGCAAAGTAGTCTTTAAACTTTTTACTTCAGTAAGCAGTTGCTTCAACATTTCTGAGGGGGGCGAAAACAAAAATCATGAGAAAGAACATGCAAATCAAGCAGGAAATGTGTCAAAGAAAATTTCTGCAGTTCATAATCACTTTGCATTAACTACAGGATGAGAAGCTTTGACCAACTGAGACAATCCTTGCCTGTTGTATTTGTGGTCCCATCCTGTCTGTCTGTGACACCCAGTGTAGTCCTACACTCCTCCAGCAGTTTTGCTAGTTCTTTGCTTTGTTTGTCTTTGTCTTCATTACCTAGCAGGAGGGACTCACTCAGACTACTGTTTCTTTCTTTCTTGCTCTGCTCCAAGGAGATGGTGGCAGGTGGCGCGCTGCACACCAACGAAGGACTTTTTATAGGACTAACAGCCACACTCTTCACTTGGAAGCCTGAAGTTCTAGATGTGGCGGTTGGTAGGCCGCCATTTCTCCCTGAAGAAGCTTGCCCCTTGCCTGCCACAATACTGCCAGTTTTCTTGAGAACAGGGCTCACTGCAGGATTGACTACAGAGCTGCTTGGGCCACCTGGTGGAGGAGGCTTCCAGTCAGGAGGGGGGATAGGGCTTCTTGGAGAGCATTGGTGTGGTTTCTTCCCACTTGAAGTGATGGTTGCAGCTGGTGATGGGGATAAATTAGGGGATGTGGTAGGGAGTGGAAGTTGGGGAATGCTGCTCTGAGGAGATGAAGGTGGAGTGTGGAAACTCTCCAAAGGTGGCCCTAGGAATAAAAAAGGAATTAATGAGAAGAGTCCAGTTCTAAGTCCAATTGAGAATCTGTGCCATGAATTGGTATTGTTGTCAGAAGCGCCAACTATGGACTCTGATAACACTTGAGTAGTTCTGCAAAGAACAGTAAAGGATTTTAGCACAAACATAGCTGGTGGTGACATAACCCCAAAGATCTTCAGCTATAATTATCGCAAAAGAGCACCGTTTTCATGCTACTTCACAATATGGTGGTTGTTAACACAAAAAAATGTGAGAAATGTTCCAAGGAGTATAAATCCTAAATCAGTATTTTTAAACAATGGCACATGGAAGAGCCTGCAAGCATCATATTTTATGATCCGCAGCAGCAAGACACAACGAAAACAGCTGGATTGAAGCCAGTGTTAAGAAAATAAGCATTTAGTCGTCACTAGTCTTGCTTGTTGACACTGAAAACAATATTCAGTGGGATGGCTCTCGCAAAACACCCAGGCTATAATCATGCATGGAGTCAAACGCTGCAACGTTCATTTCCCACATTAAATAACACAGGAGGTGACATTTTGAGCATCGTAGCATTGGGCTTCCAATAAATTATCAGGTTAGACACAGAAGCAGACATTACTTTCCTCTTTCTGGGTTCAGCAATAATTATACCTTAACCAATAATAGGAAAAGGGGAGAACAGTGTTTTCTTTTCTTTCTTTCCCATGTTTGGGCAGACGCTGCCCAACTAGCAAAGGGATTGTTTTTGTTTTTTTCAAAAGTGATGTAAGAGCTGCATTTGAACATTTGTAAAGTTATGCACCACCTGCTGCAAGGAAAAATTCACTCATGAAGAATGACAGGATTGTCTAATAAAGATCTAATGCAACACTTGCTTTTTTTATCTTCCATTCCAGCTCTAAATATGTTCCCTCGCTCATGTGTATGGGTGGTAAAGTGACTGAATAAGGTAAGATCTGAGTTATTTTAACAAAGTTTGTGTGTGTGTGTGCGTGTGGGTGTGTGAGTCAGACAGTATTAGGCCTCCTATGATTAATCCGCTGCCCTTGCAGTGAGCAGGGGAATTCTGCCGATTCATCACAGCTGGCTCGGCAGGCCCAGGACGAATCACACAGGGACACAAGGAGAATGACCACTCACTGAGCAACACGAAGGAAGGCTGCCAAGATTCCTGCAGCCACACACATACAGCCTTTGCCTTTCCTTTCCTTTTGTTGCCTTCAGTTTCACAATCACGACCAAGCCACTTTTTGGGAAAATTTGTGTAGTTGTTCTTCTCTTCTCCTTTCCCTTATTAGATACATTTTACTTTCTATATTACAAAAAATGTTTTAAACATTATATATATTTTAAAAAAAAAGGTTGAGTGGGTCAAATTATCATTTACACCTCTTTAAAATGAATCACTTTCCAAAAAAGGAGCCAGAGTTCAGTTTACCATTAATTTTAATGCATCCTAAAATAGTTTCCGACTGTTGAATTTTTACTTTAAATAGAAAAATTAGGATTTCTATTTCTTTCTCTTTTTTTTTCATTTGCCGATATTTACACACAGACTACATATTTGTAGTACAATATTCATGATGATTCCACAGATATAGATTTTTCTGTGGAGCATATTATTCAAAAGAAATTGCAGCTTAGGAATCTGAAATATGCAAGCGCAAGGGGGCTGACATGCTATTGGCTATTAGCACTTCTAAATTACAATGAAACCAATTTATGAGTGCCATTATATTCTTTGATGATGACTGGCTCTTCCCTCAATAGTATAAAATAAGGTACTGTAGATAACAACTTCTGTGGTAGTGCTGACGGTTTCTATTGTGCAGATTCAGTTAAGGTATTTATTTTGAACGATCAAAATAAAAAGGTGTTCTTAGAGGGTGTAACTTCGCAGATATTAGCTATTCACATTCAGCTGCAATTCCTAACCCCTGCAATTACCAGAGGTCTCTCTATCTATCTCTCCAGCTAAAAAAAACCATGAGTTACTCTATACAGGCAAACTGATTTTCGTTCTCAAAATCTCCAGCTTGTGTTTTTGAGAACAGAGAAAGAGTATGGATTAGCAAGTGGGGGGCCAGCAAGTGGATGCCCAAGGCACCAATCTTGCAAGAACTGCCCCTG
This sequence comes from Poeciliopsis prolifica, assembly GCF_027474105.1. Lineage (NCBI taxonomy): Eukaryota > Metazoa > Chordata > Actinopteri > Cyprinodontiformes > Poeciliidae > Poeciliopsis > Poeciliopsis prolifica. The sequence goes on from NW_026562388.1 coordinate 9,152,191, forward strand.
CTGAAAGCTGCATTTGGTGTGCTGACCTACCTGTGTTCCCATGGTTGTCCTTGGTGGAAAAGTTGCCCATCTTGCATCAACAGAGATTGGGCCGGGGAAGCGGCCTTGCAGGTACTTGTTGCTCTTGGTGCAGACCAGCGCTGAGGTGACCTGCACACATCCAGTAATTTGTCAGGTGAGGTCATGCAGCAGCAAACAGCTTCCTAAAAGTCTGTGTTTGCATAGCGTTAATAACGGACATTCGCCTGTTAAGAAAATCACAATGTTTACATAAGGAAGCTAAATTATAGTTGGGTGAAGTCCTGAGCTGAACTTAGACGGTCTAGTTTAGTCTAGCCAAGAGAGATCAAAACAGAAAACAAAATAAGCCGTTATGGGCTTCAAATTTCAGCAGAAGAAATGCGCAGAACAAGCAAACGCACCAATCCGAGCCACAGTGCACTCAACTTGTCCGAGCTGTGAATAAAGCAAACATCTTAATTCTAAAAACCTCTTCTCTCAGCCTGAAATGTTTTCCCCCAATCGCAAAAAAAAGTTTATTCCTCCATAATTATAACATGAAACTAGATACAAACCTTTAAAAGTGAAATAAGTAATTCCAAGAATCTTCAGATCTGCTTAATGAGAAGTCGTCCTGCTTCTTCTGCTCCTTCCCGCTTTACTTTGTGTGTCTGAAGCGCTGCCCAACCAGAGGCGCTTCTTCTGCTGCTTTCTTCAGTGTAGAGACGCAAAGGCGGCTGCACTGACCCAGCCGCAGCTCTTGCCGTTCAAACTCAAACACAAGCGAGACTTTTCCCCTCTAAGTGTCGCCATTATAAAAAAAAAAAGGGGGTAAAAGGAAAGAGAAAGTTTCTATCCACGTCACACTGAAAATATTTGTAAACTACAACACCTAAAAACAAGTCCACACGTCTGTCCACTGGAGGGCACAGTCAGGCTGTGCTGGTGGGGAAAATCGACAACCCTCTGGGAAGTTATGACCCGCCCTCATTTGTCCCTGGACCTGATGAAACAGATGACCTACTGACCCACTGCACCACAGAGCTTCTGCTTTTATTATTTAAAGATTTGTTGTTTGTAAATTCTGTACAAACAAAATTTTAAAATATGGTTTTGAAAATTCTTTACAAACAGAACTCTGAACACCTGCGACTTTTAATTTTAGAATCCCTGAGTTTTTTTTTTTTTTTTGTCTAATAATATCACTGGAAGTTTTTTAAACACATAACATTTTTGTATGTAGTCCATGACTACTATTTGTCCTGGTGACAGATTCTTAGACCTATTAACAAATGTTAATATCTTCACCAGCATTAAGTCAAGCTCCTATAGCTGTGTTGTTGTTTTAATCAGTGATTGATTGGTCAGTCACTGTACAATCAAGGAAAAAAATTTAATGTGGAATTTTGTATTAGAGTATCTACTGTGCAGTTAGTTTATTTTAGCATTTATCTCAACAAATTAGTGCATAATTGTGAAATTAAGAAAAGGGATATAGGGCATTCAAAACAACAACACATGTCCTCACTCTGAGGAAATCTCGATTGTGAATAATATCAGTGGAGATAATATGCTGTCGGAAGGATTTTCCTCATCAGGTTGATAAAAGTATTCAGAGTTGAGGTTATATACAGGATTACCTTGCAGAAAACCTATTAGAGGTTTTGAAATTTTTGAAGCGGGGTGTTGGTTCAGCTTCCAGCAGGACAATGCCCCCAAACATTCAGCCACATCTAAAATGCAACAGTTTATTTCAAAGCATTTGCATGTGTTTGAACGGCCTAGTTCAAGTCTAAACCTCAATCCAATTTAGATTTTTTATTGTGACAAAAAACTGAGTTATCTAACGTGTTTTGTCAGTATTCTACAGGTCACTGCAAATTATTTTCAAGAAGCACTTTTAGACTTTTCTCCCAAAATAAAACACAAAACTATGAGAAAACCATGGAAGTTATTTCCAAAGTCCTGCTCCATTTTTTCTTTAATATTCAGTTTTGATCTTGTATGCTTTTGATTTTGTTGTGAATGTAGGTGCAGCAATTGTCAATTTAATATGACCATATGACTACAAAGTACTTCTCGTTACCTTTTAAATTAGTTTAAAATTAATTCATATAATTATATATGTGAATATATATCATGCATGGTAGCTATATAACATGCAAACAGGTTTTACTTGTAAAAATAGTTTACACTCGCATCTATTTTATGACTTAAAATATGATTTCTTTGTTTTAAAACTGTTTGTTCTTGACTACCAAATGTAAACATTTGTATTTTTCATTAACAATGTTGTCATATCTTTCCAACAATGAATAATTTAAGCACATTAGAAATATTCTCTTGCTTCCCAGTGTCCCATCAAACCAAAACAACATGAATGGTAATTTAACTAAAAACATTTATTTCTTTTTACAAAAAATAGAAAAAACCCCACAAATGTTTGAAAAGGCTGTTCGACTAACATTTGTGACTAAAGTGCAACAGCAGAAGTGATCTTGTGCAACATGAATTTATTAAGTATGAACTTCTACAGACAACATCTCTCCTTTATTTAACAGATCTGAACTACAATTCACTTATAAATGAGCACTGGTTTGTGACACACAGTAAGCTGACAGGATGAATATGATGCCTTCAATCATCCCCTGCATTTTTAATCCGCCACAACACAATATGTCAGTATTCTGTAATAAGGTGCAGAAAACTGAGAGAAGCTTTGCTGCGATGGGGAAAAGAGCATCCTCTCTTACTCTGATTGAGATCAATACGTTTCCAGAGGGCTCGGTGTGCAACACTGCAGTATAGTGAGGATTTATCAAAGTCAGTCAAGTGCACTACACAGCCTTCAGCCCATGACCACAACGATTTCACAAATCCTCAGAGTGCAAAGCTTGAACATGGCACCCAAGTTGTGACTACTTTCTTGTGACTACAGGCAAAAAATGATTTGTCATCCATGTTACTGGTGGATTTTTCAAAATTTGTTACCATTATAATCACATTATGTAACTGTTAAAAGATGCTGTCCTGGGCAATTATTCTGTATCTGATGCCAGTTGGAGCTGTCAGTGTCCCCTGCTGAGTGGATTATGACCGTTTTGGTGGAAACATGCTGCGCTATTGTGAAGAAGCACAGGTGGAGCTTTAAGACACTTGCACCTGCTCCAACTCACCACTCTGATGGATAAAATCAACTTTCTCAAAATTTTTATGTGTTCTCACATATGAATGTTCTGCACCTCTTGCCAAGACAGTGTAATCCCATGCAACCAATAAGGCACAGCACACGTTCTCAACCACACTCAGTGTCTCGACATATCTCAGGTCCCCTTTTCCCTTTATGTCTGCACAATTAAAAAAGCAAACAAACATTAATATATATTTTCTAACTCTGCTTATGACTCAGAGAAATGGTGGACACTGCAGGGTGAACGGCACGTTGTTTGGTCACATAGGAACTGCTTGAGTTCCTCAGGTCTTTGTCTCTCTAATTCCAGATTAGCATAACGAGTGTGTGTTGATTTTCCACCAAGGTTAATCCTAGTAGGACAGTTTATCCTGAAGGAATCGCCACTCTGCTTTGCCTGACGGCCAACACCAAAGCCTCAGACACAAAACCTGCAATAGTAATCCTGCACAATGTAGCTGTGCATGAATAGTTTACATTCCTGGATTTCATATTTTGAAACTGTTGCACATTTGTCCTTCAGTAACGCTCTCCATTGATAGTATAGTCTGTGTTGCACTGACTATACCTGATCAGAGAAAATACCATTGAAGTCATGGGCATCAATGTGCTGGTAAAGCACTAAAACGTAGTTGTCTGCTTTGTAAGACTCAAAGAAAGAGGGGCAATGCCAAACTTGATGCTTTTTAAATACCACAACTTTAGAATAGGGAAAATATTTTCAAATTAAACAATCTGACTCGCAAAGTCAAACTCAACACAAGTTTGGGAAGTTCCAGCATCTGTAATATACTCATCCAGTCACTCTTATTAAAAAGTGTCCTGTCAGTACCTTAAAGTTTGAGTTATTGTTACATCCATTGCACTACGTAAGGAATTCCATGTGATTATGTTTTTTATTTACGTTAAGTCAGGTATCTACACTTACTCATCTTCAGAGAGCACATGGGCCTCACTGCAGCTGCAACGGGCCAGCATAGCTACAATCTGAGTTGTGAGGAAGTGTAGCTACAGGAACTTTAACTTCAATGTTTTATATTCTAAAGTCATGACATAGTAGCTGTTTTTAGGGAAATTTCTGGCCCACAAAGGATGGAGGTGGGATCTCCTGAGAGGTGGGAGCTCGGCGGGTTACATCCAGCACACCGGTTCTATGTGTCGCAGCACCAGGACCGCCAGCGTCAGTGTGCGTGCCAACCCAGTGCAGCACACGAGTGGAGGGCCTGTGGTGAAGGGCCAACTGCCTGGAGCTGTAGCCACACATCCCGATCCCTACAGCCCCCAGCAGCATAGCCACACCAGGCATGGTCTTCTCGGCCGGAGGTGTCACAGGTATGTTATGGAACGCCTGGGTCTGACGGGAAAGAAAAAGCGACAGCTATCAGTTCTCAAGACCTCCCACCAATCCTTTTCATTCTTTACTAAACTGTGATTTTTCTCTTTAGAGAAAGAAAAGACTTGTCATTGGACACAAACAGTTTCATATGTTGCTTTATGGGACACAAAGATGAGCAAATCATAAAAACTTAATCTTTTCCATGGCTGCTGTGTCACAGGCAGTTAGGAAGCAATTCCTGTGTTCACTCGTCCACTGCTACTATCTGTGTAAAATATAATTGACTGTCACGATTCGGGTTTCTCAGTTGTTTGAGACATAAACAACCACCACAGTGCAAAAATAAAAGCCGTTCTACAATTACAGGCACAGCAGTTTGGAAATATCTCCTAATTGTGGATCATGAGTGTATATTAAGAAAGCGCTGTGTTTCATCATCTTGTCACAGCAGAATTTATTGAGGCAATAGAGTGAAATAAATGTCAGCATTATGGCACCAAATGGCTTAGGGGAAATCACTTTGTCAAAGACGTTGCAAGTGCAGAAACAACTCACGGGAATTTTCTTAACACCAGGATCAGGATCAGTCATTAAAGCTTTCTCTTGTCTATTGGGTATTAAAAAACTTTGCTTCTCATGCAAAACATTAGATTATCTACAAACCAGATTCCTCAAGCAGTTAGCTATGACCCTAGAACATACAAATTGAGATTTTGTTTATGTAAACGTTGAAAGAAAAGTTGTACTTTGCTCACCTGAAGCAGCCTGATGTAACCGGGAGTGAGTGTTGGGAGTCTGAAAATCATCTTGGAGCCTTCCACCATGGACTTCTTTTAAAATCCGATGGAAATCAGAGTTAAAGGCCGGATCACCTGGGCTCTATTTTCTGAAGCTCCTCTCCCTGGAGTCCCTGGAAGGGATCCCCCACTGACAGATTGGCAGCCCTGTGTGTATGTGCTGACTGTCTAGCCTATGACCTGTGCTCTGACATGAGACAGTCTGGTTAGCCCTTATACCAACTCCTTCTACTGTTTGCATAACAGGAAGGCTGCAGGAGGTGAGACTAAGGAGATTAAAGGACTAAGAGCTCAGTGCAAAGAGAAACATTTGGAGATGTTTTCTAGATGATGTGTTGACATTAAAATAAAATTTAGGGGGAATATATTGTAAAAATGCATGACACTGCTCAAAAATGTTATATTATGGTCAAGATAATGTTTTAGACTAGATTCCATGGGATTAATACCCCCTGAACCTTTCCAGATTTTATCAAAATATAACAACAGATTTCAGTGTCTCTTCCTATTAGGACTTAATATCAATGGCTACCATAAAGTGGTGCGTGCACATGTGCAGAGGATGGAAAATTATATATATTTTTGTACTTTTTATGAATGAAAAAGTAAAAATGAGGTATTATATGCTTAACTCTAAAACCTCTAAAAAAGTCAGCTTTTAATAACCCAATTGGTTACTTTTGTTTTAATCTTAGTATGAGTTCTGCAAAAGCTTGCTAGAAAACAAAAAAACACCACGATTACCAGAGAACTTTGAACAATAATTGATACGACATCCAGAAAATATAAAGACTGGCTGGCCTTGTAATGAGAATATTAATCAATGAAGCAGCCAGTGGAGCTCTAGGGCAGCTGCAGAAATCAACATCTTATGTGGAATAATATGTTGAAAGGACGGCTTCTTAGTTCCGCACTCCACAAACACTATGAATGTGATGACAATCTATCTGGAGTTCACCACGTAAAACATAATAACATCATGTTGTTCTTCACCTGGGAGAGAGAAGATGGCCACACTTGATTACTGCAAAAGTCATCTAAAGTAAAAAATTAAAAAAACACACCAGATTGTGTCATCTGAATCTGCAGTTATTTTGTTGATGTCCACCATGGCCTCTTTTGCTATTTCAGCTGTTTTTATTTCAGATGTAATATCTCTCTTGGCCGCCTTGACCACACGGTTCCAAATCTAATAATGAGGAAGCATTGCTGTGCTGAGTATCCCTTGTCGTGGTGAAGTGTAATTGTCTCCAGAGGGAGAATCCTAAAGTAACCCTGTCTCTCATCAATGATAATAAATGGCTACTAATTCATGCATTCATAAACAGTGTCAAAGTTTGACAATAATACATCTTTTGATGCCAGAATCTTTTTTTGTTTGCACAAAACAGATGCATATAAAAGTGCAAAACAAGATAAATCTGATCCAAAAGGCTGTTATGTATCAATGCATACGCCAGGAGATTTCTCCTCCAAAGCCACAAATATGAATATAATGATATGAAAACAGATTTGTTGCCTGGAAAACTGAAATATCTACTCTAAGACAAGTTAATAGAAAAATTGAGAGGGAAAAAGAAAAATAGGACCAAAGCATGTTGGGTTTACTTGGCCAAGATCTTATGTATAAGAAATACTTTCATGAATGACAAAATCTAAATTACTGAGTATTGGCTAGCAACCAAAAATGTTAATATGAAAATGTATTGCACCAATTAATATTCTCAGAGAACTCCTTGATAGTTGGTGCTGTGGTGCATTTGCAATTTCCTGAGACAAGGGAAAAAATTGAGATAAAAATATATTTATGCAACCACAAACAACTATAACTACTTAAAATATAAAGTACAGTTCTAATAAAATGTACAATGCAAAAGTGAACTGATAATATATAATTTTACCAAATTGAATTTCTTATGACAAAATCAGCAAAAGTATGCAAATGTACTGCTTTTTTAACAACACAGGTTACTCTATAGATAATTTACATATTCTGTACAAAAATGTGAGAATTATCTAAACCTGACACTAATAAACTCGCTGTTGTTGGGAAGATAATTAAACAGTTGATCCAGCACTGAAAGGCCTCGAGCTGTTAAGTTAATCTAAAATCTGTCCATTAATCTGCAAATGATCACCCCTGTTTGATCTCACATAATCTCACAATGTCTGCCCTTATTTTCTCCTCTGGCTAATATCATAACAATGAGAATCTGAGCTCCCATCAGGTGCACCACCTGGTCTCCATTCATCCACAAACACAGGCCACAGATGGCTGCCTTCTCTTAAAATACCCAGTCATCGGTCACACATATCTGTGTTGTGAGTCGTAACCTGTTGCTCTCCACTGGTGTGTGCAGTACCGAGAACAACACTTCCACTGAAGGTGATAAGTCGCAAGCGGCTTTGGCTAAGGCCACCGAATTGTCACCGTCCAGCTGAGATAATTATCTGGCCTTTCACTGAACTCATTGCTGGATAGTAAGCTGTGTGAAACTGTTTCAAAATAGCTGACGACAGGCATTCAATGGAAATGGCGTTAAATCCCCATGTGGTATAGGTTTAAACTGTTTACCAACAAGAGTGTATGTTAGCATTTAAAGCACGTAACCGGTGACATAAAATGCTCAATACACACTTAGCACATGATCTGGGTTCCTTTAGCATAAATTATTGCATCAGTGCAGCACAATATGGAGGTAATCAATCTCCAGCTCTGTTCAGATGAAATGGAAGCCCAGGTTACTTTAATAGAGGCCTTCTGGTTGTCTACACTGTGGTCTGGTGTCGCACCCCCTCCCCGAGCTTTTATGTCAGATGATTTTGCTGGTTTATCAAGCACAGTTCCACCATGGTCATTAAGCCTGGTATTTTTATTGGCAGTGTGCTACACTAGATTTTTTTGGTAGATGGCTATAACTTTGTACTTAATAAAACGCTGAGGCTTGTGAAGTGGCTCCCTAAATCATCGCTGATTCATTCTACAACCTTTTTCAGACTTTCAGTTTTACAAAGATAAACTTCATCTGAAAGGACGTTGGATCACTACGCTGTTCCTTTTCTTCTTGGACTACATGAGATACTTCTGACATTGTCTCAGACTCAGAAGCATCTTAGCCCAAAGACAATAACAAAATGATGCCCAAGCCTTGGATACATGTCTGGTGCCTCTTACAAAAACCAAGTCCAGCCAAACCCCATGCCTTGTGACACCACTTTCCACTAGTACGTTTTGATAGCAATGTTTGATGTCAGTCACTGTCATAACCCTATCAATGGATTAAGTAAATGTAACTTTTGAAAAATAATGTTTCAAGTGTAATGAGTCCCTAGAACCAGATTTTGCTTACTTTTTTAAATAAACTATTTAATGCAATTTTATCTACATGCTCCAGAGAATAGGAATTAAATGACAGGAAAGTTAAGGAGGTTACCTAACTTTTAAAAGACTTAATTAAATGTCAAGAATCCCCTTGTGGTTAATGGGCGTTCACAGATTTCATTATTCCTTTGAGGTATTGATGTCCCTTGGCATTAAGACAAGCATCTGTTAGTGTAAACCATATGTGTGAGGTGGGTACAGCATGTCTGCTGTTATAGCATGCTGGACCTAAGCAGGACACCTGCTGGCTAATTGTGTTGAAAAGGTGTGAGGTCTCAAAATTGCAGAAGCAAAACTGTAGTAAACCCATTGTTATGGGTTTCTTTTTTAAATCAAATTAATTTGATTAAGAAGAGCATAACAAAAGAAGCATTTTACAGTTGATATGTGCTTTACTTCAAGATAACTCATACAAAAAAGAAAAAAACTTAAAAATGTTCTTGTTCACATAAATAAGGACAGAAAACTTGACACAGCAATCCTTAAAATATATTTTTTTTCATTTTCTTAAAACAAAAAAGTGAAAATAAATCACTTTCAGTAGAGTCCAAACTATTTCCCAAAAAGCACAAATAATCCCTCTGTACGGTGTCTGGTGTTTAGTTGCAGACGGTATTATTGCTGTGTGGTTAGAAGTCTTGCCTCCTTGTCTCTCTGCATAGGAAGAATCTCTGTGATCCAGTATTTGAAAAGGGAAACAACAGCATTGGCTTCCTCTGCAACAGAAAAGGACAGACTAAAACACTCTGGTTACTGCTGACAGCATAAAACCACATGAACAATTATGGTTCATGACTGTTTTTTCTAACCAAAAATGTGCCAGCACATCATTTGAAAATCTGCTTCCCACACATTTATTTAGAGACATCCTCCATCCAAAAGACGTGGAATCCTTTTTTTTTTAATTTCTTCAAGTTTGAGCTCAAGTTTGACTTGTGCAGAAAGTAAAAACAAATGGCACAAGGAAGGCTTGTTGAGATTATTCATGGAAGACTCTCAGAGTGAACCTAGACATGCTTAAAGGAAATCTGCTTTAAATTTGGTCTTGGAAGTCAATTAATTGCCATCCCTGGGGGGTAGATGGAATAAGAAGAGCTTTGGAAACTTTATTTGAGGAGCTTTAAAAGCACGCATTCACCTGGATTAGCTCATGCATGCCAGTGAATCTGGATTACACTAAAGCACAAGATACTGCTTGAATAAGGTGGATGGTGTTTGAAATGCTGAATAAATCCTAAACATGTTCATTTCAGTGATTCAGAATGATGTCAAATTTAGTAGAGATATGAAACGTTTTCTTGTTCATACCCCTGAAGGCTTTAAATTTAGAATTATTTTAATTGAACCAAGAAGTTTCTTTGGAATGGGAAATACCATACAATAGATGCAAGAGTGTGCCATTAATTTAGGATAAATTATATTACATTTTAATCAATAATGCTTAACAAATGTGTTTCTTGTTTTAATTTACAGCTAGCTTTTTGCATCTTTCCACTAGTATTGTGTTGATTTACCTTTTGTGATTAGTTGTTGGAAGCCTTGCATATCCTAAAACTCCACATCATAATCAAGTTATTGATCTGGTTGGATCAATCCAAAACTTTAATATAACTTCCAGTCAGAACAAACACCTTAATCAAACTGAAAGATTATTTTGAACATAAATCTGTCAGGGCTGTGAATAATTCTGGCCTTGGCAGTAAACATCAGCAGTCCAGGAAGAAAACATAATTATGACATAATGCAAGCTAATAAAAAACACAATGAAAATTGTCACATGTTAAGTCCCAATCTATACATGTGAATAGAAGCATGACTCATACAGTAGGACGACAGCTGCAATGCTTGGGAGTTTAAAAAGCTTTGAGGCAGATATAAAACAGGTGGGTGGAAAGGATTCTTTTGCAAAGCAGAAAACCAGTCATTTTCATGACACCTGAATCCTCTGGTTGGATTTTCTTCAAGCTCATTCAATGTCTGTGCTCATCCTATTCATACAACACAATCTGCTTGCCCTCCTACCCCCAACTTCTCAGAAAAGGTTACAATGAAATATACAGGAGGTGTCGGGGGATGCAAGAAAGGTTTTGACTGGTGATGGCCTTAAGACAAGACAAAACATGTTTGCTAAACCAGGAGAGGTGCATTATGGGCAAGATCACCTCTGGTATTAACCAAACAGAGACAAGTAGGAGCATGTTTAGGCTGAAATAGGCAAGTGAGGGTAATCAGCTGAGCAGTAAATACTAATAGGAGGCAAGCAAGAGCAGAGTGAGGCAAGTATTAACCTGCAAGGACGTGTTTGAGAAATGCCAGGGGTAAGCTCCAGCAACAACCATGGAGTGTCATTTAACAAAAGCTTCTTACTGATCTATTTGAATTACACTTGCTATGATAATTTGACCCACCTTCAGACATATAGGCGTCGTTGTTGAGCTCCGCGAGTGCCAATTCTAGACTGTCAGCTTGATTCTGTTGAACTAATTTTTTAAGACTGTACAGCTTGTTGAGAACAGAGTTTGGGTTAGATCCGCTTTCTAGACACATTAGAAGGCCATCCACTGTAGCAGAAAGATGAGGAAACTTGACTCCATGAGGAGAGGCTGAAAATACAGTAAATTAAAAGAGATTTGATATACAAGGCATTAATGTAAAGTTTAAAATCTTATAAATCTTATAAAGGACATCTTCAATCTATCCATCTGTATGGAAAACATTCGAGACAACATGGACAACACAAAGTGCTTTGCACACAATAAAAACAGGAGGGGGCTTCAGAAACATGGGTGACCAACCTGTCAGATTCAGTAGCGAAAAATATTTGTTTGCATCATAAGCAACGTTATATAGTCTACTTTTTGTGCAGCTGTGCAAGATTTAAGTTTTTCTTCCAATATGACTTTTCAGTCCAGCTGACAGGTGTGAGTGCGGTAACTGTGTGGACAAAGGTCTTGCTGGTCAGACAACAGCCCAATGTCAGACCACAGAGAGGCTCTCAACTCTTCCTTTGTTATGGTGCTGGAAGCATCAGGTGGTTTAGAGACATCAAATTATTTCACCCTTTTCTAAAACTACAATGACAGAACTTTTGTTATACTGATAGATAAATCTTGATAATTGTTAGATATTTCATCTTTTAACATTAAAATTCAAGTCACGAGAGTTGTCAGAGTTGAGCGAGTGTTTGTGAGATTTAAATGCACACAAATTAAATTATTGGGTTTACATAGATATGTGCGGTCAGATCAGTGCCACTCCACACCGCACGCTCAACAAAAAGGCATAAATATCACAACACACAGAAAAGACTGGGACAGCAAAATACATTTGACTACATCCCCAAGTCAATCAGTGACTAGCAGTTTTCTGATGTTGCATTTCAGCCTGACTTAGCTCTCTTGAAATGGGGCTGATGCCATGTAACCATTACTAATGGAAAACTCTTTGAATCGGGCAAAGTGGATTTGAGCCACATCATTTGTTTGGCTACTTCTTGTTTTGGATCAGTTATTCATCAGTAAATATGTTTTGACTAGGTTGACTCATTTCCAGTTAATTCTTTCAATCACATATTCAAGTGTTCCTTTAAATGATGTCTTAATCCAAAGAAATATTCAGTCATCTTTTTGGTTCTTTTATCAGAGCACTAAATAGATTGTAAATGGAATTAAGTTATGTAGCGCTTTTGCAGTCATACTGACTGGGCCACATTTACCGATTCACACACATATTTATACACCGTTAGGAAACATGGGGTTAAGTGTGTTGCCCAGGAAGCCGGAATTGAACCTATAACCTTTCGATTGCAAGACAACTACTCTACCTACTAACTCACAGTAATCCATCCTGCAGGGAAATAATCCATTCTACAGACTGAGAGCTGCTTTAACAAAGGGTACAGGCCTGAGTGCAGAGACAGTGATCAATACCTACAATGGCTTGCAGAGGAGGTGCCAATACTTACAGTCTGACAAATAGATTTCCAGTGTTGTCTTCAGGAACTCTGACACCTCAGCAGCTTTTCTCTGGTTATCTTCCTCCTCCTCTGCATCTCTACTGTAAGTGAACTCCAGAGCAGCAGCACGGGTCATCAGTCCGAAGGACAGCAACTTCTCTTTGTGCCTCTTCTTCTTCAGCTTTCTCTTCTTGTTCCTGCTAATGTGCTCGCTTCCTCTGTCCACTGCCACCTGACTCTGACCTGACCCGTCGCTCACCGGAGGGCCATCTTTCCAAGAGTCTTGAGAAGGGCCTGGCTTCTTCTTTTTTCTTTTTCTTTTTTTCCTTTTCTGGTCTTCCATCTCCTTTTCTTCATCTTCCTTTTCATTGTTCCTATGCACACTTTCCTCTGTTAGAAGTGAGGGTAAACTGCTCATCATTGAATGTTTGAAACTATTGTTTCAAAAGATCAAGACAATTTCCAGATAGCGCTCCTCATTTTAGTTTGTAAGAGGATATATTCAAAGTCACCCTTTTAGATGTCCTTCCAAAAACCCTCTCCTAATATTTTGAAGACTTGCAAAATCTTACTTATGCATGCAGTTTTAATGTGTTGTTTTCATAGTTCAGAGTAAGAGAAAAATCCCATTATTTCTTGACATTAGTTTTTTTTTTGCTTTGTACTAACCAAATCACCAACTACACATTTCAGTTAACATAGGTGATAATATTCAAAGAGTTATAGTATAAAATTACACATACTTTGTCAATTTTAATTTAGGCCGCACCTCAAAGATGAATTGTCAGCTATTGATGGCTGAGCTAAAGAATGGAGAAAAGTAAGGATTCAGTCGTAAACAGTTTTTTCAGGTTATTTGTTGAGTGTGTATTTATAACATAAAATAAGTATCTGTAACCGATTAATTTATCAGTTTGCCATCTGCGCAAATTATTTTGAGGAGAAAAAAATATTTATTCAACTCAAATACATTATTTTTACATATATTATGTTGGTGGGTGGTTAATATTTTTTTCCTTTTCATGTAAAAATAGATGCAAACTTGGACAGGATTATTCAACTGTGCTATATGATCAAGCTGCTTCAGACAAGCAAGTCTCAGAAAAAAATATACAGTTCTATAAAGTGATATACAAAAATATTCACCCAAGATCAGCCATCAGCTGCACTTCAATAAACTTAATCTCAGCTTAAAAAAAAAAAAAAAGATTATAATTATTTTTTTACTGGTATTTCCAGTATAACCCTGCATCAGAGCTATGAAGACAATCAAAATGAATGACTACAATGCTTGTGAGAGCAAGCCTAGTGAAAGCCCATATCATAAATCTCTGCGAACTAAATGGTGCATGGCAAAGTCCATAAATGTTAAGACTATGGCTGTCTTACCAGCAGGATCTTCTTCACGGTTTACGCTTTCAAGCTGGAAGAGTGTGACAGATTTCTCTGCATGTACATTATAGCCTTGAGGAGGAGGTAGGACTGTGTACATCCGGCGGCATTGACTGGCTGCATTTTGTGGCTTCTCTGTATCTCCTGATAAATAAAAAACATATAAATCTAACATAAAACAAGAGCAAGGATGTGGAAAGGTGTGAGCTTACCAACTGCATTTTCTTCTCCGCATGTTCTTTTCACATGAGTTGTTGTGGCCTGATCTTCTGAAATGGCTGATAAGTTTTCTTCCTTTCCCTCAGTGGTAATTGCAGGATAGAGCTTCTGGAGAACTTTTGATTTAAACACTGTAGAAACAACACAGTAATATCTCTTAAATTGTTTATTTATTTTGTAAAACATATTTAATTCCTTTGAGAGTAAGAAGGGCCTTTTACATACAGTCCTGTTGAATCAAATGCTGCATCATTTGACTCTAATGGACCGTCAAACTAAATAAAATCAAGCAAAAACGAAGCATGTAGTACTCAGTGCCTTGTAAACATATTCAAATGCTTGAACTTGTTCATTTTGTACATGTTACAGCCACAAAAATATTTTAAAGAAATACTTTAAAATATTTCTTTTTAAAGTATATTTTAAAAAGAGATATTCAACACAAATATGTTTTTGGAAATTAGAAGGATAATTTGCGGAAGGGCATGCCACCCTGCCATGTCACACTTGTGAAACATTTTTAATCTTACTATGAATAATCTTTCACTTCACCAGCACGATTTGTGTTGCTTTTTCACACACAATTAAAAAATTGTACTGTAACAAACTGTGTAAAACTCCAAGAGTATGAATACTTGTATAATATTGCATCATCATCTCAAACGTGTCCTACCCACCAATATTTTAAAACATTCTCGTTTTTTTATTCTTTGTCATACTAAAAGAATAATACAACTGCGGGGTACCTTCACCAAAAAACAAAAAAAATAATGTACACAATGAAGGATAAATTTATTAAAGTCATTACATTTAGCTACACGAGAAAACTGCAACGGAAGAGGAAAGAATGAGACACGTGCATTTGTTTACAACATGGCTAGTTAGCAACTTAGCACGAGACTAAAGCAGCTAGCTGCATTATTGAGACATATTTGTAGAAATATGCTGTAGATATGGTATATGACAAGCTACTGTAGGTGACACAACGGTTATAAACTCACCTTCTTTTCTGTGCGCCATGTAAACATTTCCAGCCTTCTCGAAACTAGGAAGACACAAGTATCTTAGCAGAATGCTAAGCAATTTAGAGAGCTTATTATGCTACCAACATTCTAGCTTCTGCTAATCCGACATTGGTTATCTGGAACCTCGCATAGTTATTTACACGCTAAAGCTGATCCACAATTAGCCAACTGATTATTTAACTCCGCAATAACTAGACTAACGTCTGAAACTCGTCTCTTCCTCGACAACATTCACCGCCCTCCCATTTGAAGGTGGAAACAAACAAGATCGCGAGGGTTCAACCACAGAGCCAAACTCTGTTCACTTCCCTACGAAGTTTAAGTAAATGTACTTTTCTACATAAACAGTTTCCTTATTACGAGGGTTCAATACAGCGAACGGACGACTTGAACTCACTCTTCAAATCGGCAAAAGAATTGTGCTTGTTTTACAGAATACCAAAAGGTATAGGAGGTTAATATAACTGAAGAATCGTTTAAGTAGACGATTAGGAGAATAATCGTTTACATAAAATAGGTAATAAGCAAATAAAATCTAATTATACACAGTACGAATTAATTTCGAGACGAAGGGTTTTAGAATGGCCCACATGAATTTATTCAGACGTCAATCAATCAATCAATCAAGATAATCAAAATTTATTAAATGTCGTGATCTATTTAAATGGATAACTTTTTTCTCCTAAAAAGTGATAAATCAGTCTAGAGCTCCCCGTGTGTTTGACTCCTGTAACAACAACGACTTAGGGCGTGCGCACACCAAGCCTCGCTGTAGGACAGGATTGAAGCGAGATGAGAATACTAAGCAGGTACCTCATGGCTCAGTGTCTGCACGGGATGAGTTGAGATTTGCGCACCCATCAAACTTGGCTTGGGACCTCAGCATGTGAGCGCACTTTTGCAGAAGGAGAATCCGCCCAGGATGTCAGCTCTGAAGAAGGTAAATCCCCCCGCCCCTCCTTTCTCCCACTATAATATTGCAGCACACATTTAATAATGTTACAGTAAATAATTAGATGCATCGCATAGAGAATTTGGTATGTATTTAATCTGGGCTGGCTGTGAGATTTTTAGTTACTATGCAGGGGATTTGGATGATGCATTATCTACATGCACTTATTATCCACAATGTATATATATTGTTTCTTTTTGTTGTTTTGTATGCACATAATCTGTCTACAACTACCCTTTAAAGTTGCTTTTATTCCATAGAAAAACTTGTCCGAGGGGAGGTTAATGCCAAAAAGTCCCTGGTGTCTTAGATTAACTTCTAAAATTAATTATATATCATGTTTAATCCACCTAACACATCCTTTTAGTGCGCAGTCACGTAATACTGAAAGTGCTGTGCTGACTGTAGTTTCTGTGGGTGGATGAGCTTCACTGACTGTCTAACAGCACCTTGAGCAGTGCTGGCAGTCGTGAATGAAAGTGGTGGTTCTTGAAGCTGAACATATACAAAACTACAGAAATTTGAGGTAATATCTTACATAACACATTGCAGGGAAGATTTCAAGAGCCTATGCAGCATTTGGACTGAGTATTGTCTTGAACTCACATGACTGATGTGAGGAACAGTTGCTGTTAGGGAACACTTTAGCTACAATAAATTGTATCAGCTGTAAAACAGTGACAAATTGTGTTGTTAAATATTCAGAGCAGTTGTAAGTGGTGATGGCTGAACTCCAGCTGATTCTCATGATTGAGTGACACAAGAAGTTGGATAGATTGCCTGCTTCAGCAGGTGAATCCAGAGCAAATGTATGGCACTCAGTACGCACCGTGAGTGACAAAGTGCTTGCTGGCAGCACTCACACAGTCAGACATCATAATCAAAGAGGCACTAAAAATAGAAGACCATATTCGCTGCAACTCTTCAGAAGCCGTGTGGAGTTGCTGCTTCTTAACCCAAGCGGCTCAGAAATTCACCTGAGTAATATATATTATATTATATATTTTAGACATCAATGGTCAGACAGTACTTTATCAATGAAACACATTTGTACGCTTGAAACTTTGCTGTATGAAGACTTGGCTAAACTATGCATTGAAAATCAGTCAATGGAAAACATGTCTGTATGTTTACTACAGACCTGTTGTTGTCGTAGTGAACAATGATAATTATTAGCTGTAATTATCTGACATCCCATTAACAGAATCATGATGCTTTTCTGTGACGACACGGCCGGGCTACTTGGTATGTATGGATTATTGTGTAATTCACAATGAATAATTGTGAATTACACAATAATTCGCAATTATTGTGTGATTCACAACAATTGTAAATTACACAATTATTGCGATGTATGGATTATTGTGTAATTCACAATGAAAAATTAAAATGAATTGTGAAAAGGCTAAAAGAAAATGAGTACATAACTTTTTGGTACATAGGAGCTGCTCACTAATCCACATCTTTGATTTAAGAAAAATCTCATTACATGTGAGCTTCCTCTGCTGAACCAGGAAACTGCTCACACTTCCACTAAAAAGTAGATGATTCATATGAAGATTTTCCACTAAAAAGTAGATGATTCATATGAAGTTTTTTTTTTTCATAATTCTCACAATCATGCTCCTCTGAAAAGAAGACAGCCTAATTAAAAGATACTACTTGGGGTGGGTAGATAAAAGACTAAAACACCCTAAGACTGCCTTTTTTTCAATAGATTTCCAAGGCTGTGAAAGCTTCCACAGGCATACGCTCTCACACAAACAAAAGAGCTTGCCTGGACTTTGCCTGCTTCGAGGTGGTGAGATGAAGCTCTTTTAGTCTATTTGACGAAGCATGGCTTCCCGGAAACTTTAATTACAGTGCCTCGCAAAAGTATGAATACCACTTACCATATTACATTTTGTCAATCACAACCAAAAAGCCTTAGTGAACTTTATAATCTTATGTGAGACCAACCCAGAGTAGTACATAAATGTGAAATGCAAGAAAAAAGAAATCAAATTTCTTTTAGAGAGGGTGTAGGAACATAGTGCCATTTGATACCATAGTCAAAAAACTATGTTGCTTTCCCTTGTTGCCGCACATATCAAGCATAAGTTAAAAGACAATTTGACTTCATAATTTGATACCTTGAAATTGGTATCAATTTTAAGAAGTGCATACTCTTCATGACACTCCGCCTTCAGTCCGTCATCACAATAATTCTTCTCATTTTGCCATTCACATCCATTCTTCAGAGCATTGGTGTCTTGTTTTAATAAGTACAGCAGATGTGAGGTGTTTGCTAGTTGCTGCTGTCGCCAGTCTGGTGAAGATGAGTGGGGAAGAAACTCAGGGGAGCTCAGTGGAAGCATGGCTGGTGCAGCTCTAAGCAGAAACTTTGTAGAAATAGGTGGTGCTTTGTGGAAACAAACATTTAAGCACCCCAGGGAAATTTCAAGAATTTCTCATACATGCATAAAAGAATCAAAGCAACACTCAAGGTATATTTTCGATGAAAGAGTAATATAACACAATATAAAGCTCAGAAGAATGCATTTTACAAAATCCTCCCTTTATAAAGTAAACTTCAAAAATTTAGTCTAATTATTGGAATTCTATGGTTCTCTGGTGTTTGTGGTGACACTTGTTTCAAGCTGTGTAAAGAAGTTTTCATGGTAAGAGGTTTTGGTCAAGTTATGGAGAAACTACAACCAAGTTGCCTACCTATTAAAATCATAGCTATTGCCTTTTTGAGAAGGAAATGTTTGTTTTAATTTCCTCTGAAAAACTGAGCATCAGATGAAGAAAGATCATGTAGCAGCTCCTTAAATCCTCCATAAATGATGGGCTGATTGCAGTCAGGTGTAGATGCTACAATCAGGCCAACCCCACCCCCAGGAGAGGTCCTCTGCCAGAGGAAGAGACTCACTAGACTTACATAGTGTGCTTTTATGTGAGGAAACCACTTCAAAGTTGCACACAATTGTGAAATGGAAGGAAATTAAGTTTTCAAAATTATTTATAAATTAAAACTTCAAAAACACGGATTGCATTTTCATAGAACCATCTTTCTCTGCAACCGTAGATGTAACCAGCTTTGCACATTTATGCATGGTGAGTCTATCACATTACACTGTGTGGTTATAACCAGACTAAATACCCTCCAAAATTCAGTGGTTATCATTACTCTTGATAGGCACTTTTTAAAACGTGTGAAAAATATTCTTGGCATCACAAAAAAACACACAAAAAAACTAGTGAATGCAGACAGAACTGCTTTAGAATAAAATTGTCAAACACTTAAGGTGGGATCATTTCTTATTCATTCACTGAAAACCGATGTCTTACTTCCCATTTGCTGAGTCTCACTGTTTGTATGCTGAATATACACACATTTCCTATAATCTCTTTTTATTTACACCAGGCACTAATTTTTTTCTCCCCTTTCTGTGGTTTTCCATTATTCCTTTTATGTCTCTCTTTATTCACTGAAAGGTGTCCCTTCACATCTGCTGTAGTTTGGCTTCAGCAGAAGGAGCTGAGGATTGATAGGTCTTCTGCTTCATGGATCAAATGACAGCCAAGTGTGTTCATGTATGTCTTGTCCACATAGAAGGACTGACTTAGTGCTAATAGTAGTCACAAATCTTTTATGTAGGTGGGTCTCATTGTGTTTTGCCACAGTTGCTGTTAGTGCCGTGTTGCTCACATATGTCTCAGCTGAATGCAACTCTGTGCAGGATTAACTAAACCAAGCCAAATTTTTCTCATAAAGCATAAAACATTCTGAACATAAAAATAAATTACGCTTATTAGAATGCATCGGAAATAAATGCAGTGGTGTCATAATTTTGGGTTTGTATGACATTTGTATGTTTTGGTTATTCCCTTTTGTTTAGTTCTTTCTCCTTAGTTAATTCTGTTGTCTTCAGTTTAGTTTATCTTTGCTTTTCCTTCTATCTGTGTTTCCCTTTGCTCCATGTTCATTAGTCTCCTTCCCTCAGCCTTCATGTCTGGTCTCCTCTCACAGCTGCACCCTGTCAATCAGCTATTTGTCTCATGTCAGCCCAACAATGTCTCAGGCTCTTAACTTTCATTCTCTCTCTGATGGATTCTTCTGTTCTGGGTTATCTTGGTCCCTGACCTTTCTTGTGTACCCCTTATGTTGTTCAGCTTTCCATCTTAACTCTCTGAAAGTTTTTATATTTATTTCTTTATTAATGGCTCTACATTATATCTCCTGTCAGTGCTCTGCCTGCATTCTGGGTGCAGCTCAAGACACATTAAGACACAATGAGAAAAAAAACATGAAAATAAACTTAGCATCTTATATTAAAAGTTAAAAAAAACAACTAGGTATTTAAAAAATATTTTGTGGAATACTTATGCATTGGCTTTTCCAAAAGACACATCAGATTTTTTTGAAGACTTGAGGCTTGTTTTAAATAACAGACTCATAAGACATTTTGGTATTAAATTCAGAGGTTGCATTAGATGTTTTTCATTGTCATATTGAATGACAAGGTGAAAAGAAATTTTCCACATTGAGAAAAAAAAACATAAATGTAACTGCATACAGTGAAACTACATTAATGTACTTAAATTATGAATGTTTCACCTGCTGTGGCCTAATCACACAGTTTGTCTTAATTTGGATAGCCCTGAATTGAGCACTTTTTTGGAATTGCTACAGAAGCTTTTATCATGAGGTTTTGAACTTTTGACTCATATGTTTTCTCATAGATGTTTTGATGTTTATCTGGAGGCTTAAACTATGCTATGCTGCAGACTGGAATTACAAGCACTTTTCAGCCATTTTTTTTAAATCACTAAAGTGATCAGAAGTGTGAATGAGGAATTTTCTGATCCCATAAGCATTCGTTTCAGTGGGCGCAGCCTGTGCTTCTTCTACTCCAGTGGTTCAGCTGTGATACCTAAGGGTCACAGACCGCAAGAACTCCAAAGCCTTCATAACTCTTTAACATGACATTATCTCCCAAATAAAGAGATGTGTTGAGCATAAGTTTTATGGGCAAGCATTTTACCCTGTGGGACCCCACATAAAAATGGAACAGAGACCAACATAAAAAAATCATTTGAAACAGGTACAATATAGACTAGTCTATCATAGAATCATGAGATGCACAAATTAACTACACACACTGAAACACCTCCAGAATGTATCCATTTAACAGAACTAGGATTTCATGAATCAGATGAACAAAATGTTGTTGGAATAGCCACAACAACTGAAACCCTCCACAGCTCATGTTCAAAGCTTTAAAGAGACATAAAATCAGACTAAAAAGCATTACAGCATAATTTTCATCAATATATTTATAACCTTTCACCCATTTTGATTTCATTCTTTTAAGTACTCAATATTTGTTGCATATTATTTTCCATCTTATTAGACCAGATTTTACTTGGGGGGACAACTAATTTTCAGTGCAGCTGTCCTTTGATAGTTTGTACAAAGATAGTGTCTCATCAGCTGCAGACCTTTGAAAACCTCTTACTGAAGACAAGAAGAAATCATCCTTTGCTCTGCTTTTAATGCCTTTTTTCATTACTGCTGTGATTCTCTTAAGAAGCACATATGTCTTGCAAAATAACCCTCCTTGAAAAAACTTTTTTTTGTCAAAATCTTTTTAAAGTGCATGGATTTGATCTGAAACTGAAGGAGACTACAAACAACAAACAAACAACAAACAAACAAAGCAAGATATTTGAGAAGGGCAAGTAAGAAAAATAATTTAGCTCCAATGAATTGTCTGCTCTTTTAATTATCTCATTGTGGACAGGCCATTGAAAACTGTATATCTCCTTGAGAGCATAAAAACAAGTCAACAATAGAAGCATTGTAGGGATATAAAATCCCTGGTTGTTTTTACTTCCACAATGTGGTCTCAAAAAAACTTAGTGATGAGAGATTTCTACCTCAGTTCAGAAGATTAACAATAAAATATTTCTGTAAAAAAAAACAAAAAAAAAAAACAAAAAACTTCCTGATTTAATAGTGAGTGCTTCAGCAAGAAAAATAATTGAAATGTATTGGGGGGAAAAAACTGAATATATGGGTGGCTGACCTTTTTTCTTTCAGGTTGGTGTTCTGTCTTTGTTGGCCTTCTGATAGACTTTGTGGCTGCTTTCCTCTCTTCAGTTTTTAAAATCCAAAAATTTTATCTTAATGAGAGGCAGGATGTTCCTGCAACTTTATCTCTTTGCGTTCCACTCTTGCATTTGTGCATTTTTTGCATCTTGCAAATGTGGAGATAGTGCAGTTGTGTTCCACTTGTAGTTTTGGCCGTCATGCATGTTTCTTAACAGGTTTTAGTACTTTGAACCACTCTACCCTCTGTCCATCTCGAGGGGCTTCCACCTTTTCTTTGTTAGTATTTTAAACTGCCGGGTTAAAGTATTTGCCCTTTGATCTGTTTTTGTTTTTTTGTCAAAGAACACAGACATCTGTCCTGCTGTCCTCAAAGGCTAGTGTCCTGCAACTTTTAGATGTGTCGCTGGTTTGAAACAGCTTTAACTTCTTACTAAATGTAAGAAGTAGTTTTCAAATGGTATTATGAAAGCTAACCTAACCATGAGGAAAACAGTAACCAGCCTTTTTGTTAAATAATGAATTAATCCAACTATGTTCTCAAAACATTGCAATAATACTGAATATTGAAGGTCAGAGTGCTGTCTCCCCTGCAACACTGGAAACCTGCTAATGCAGTAAAATGCACCAGGTCATGATGAGGCAGATGTACAAATAGAACCCTACTAAAAATAATTACATTGTGTCCCCTGCAGTCAGACAGATAACACAGGAGTAGTTCAACCTTTTTTGTCCACCTTAATTTATGAAATTGCACCATGCTAAAATATTTTCACATCTTTCTTCCACCATGACATATTTAAGAAGAAAAGTTCAAATTTAACTGCCAGCCAAGCTAAAAATGTTATTTTAGAAGCTACTTATAGATTGTGCTTTATCTGACTTTTTAACTCCTATTGAAAATGTTTAAGAATCTTCCCTCTTAATCATGTACTCATTCTTATGTTGTAGCATCTTGAAGCAAATCAGAATCAAATCTATCTCAGTGAAGATTACCTTGTTTTTGCATTAGTCTAATTATTAGCAGTACTTTCTTTATTATTTTCCATAAGAAAGGAAGTGGCTTCATGTAAGTGCTGAACTAATCTAAAGCTAAGCTAATCATAAAGCTTTTTTCAAAGAGATCCAAGTGTAAGCCCATTTTAAAAAGCTGATTTAATTCTCTGAATGATGTTATTTGTAATCTTTTTTGTGTAAACACATTTTTGCTATGATTTAGCTTTATTTAACATATATTTATACATTCCCTGCGTACATTATGATGCATGAAGGTATTTTTTATTGCACACATTATTGAAGGGAATTCAGTGAGGCCTGATTTTACTGTGTCATTAACAGGCACAGCAAGTACAAAAATATTATGTTGGTAAGAAAAATTTTCATGTGCTCAGTATCTACAGTGAGTGCACTGCGATTTTTAAGAAGCAGCATGTCCTGTGATGGACATGCAGCCCAATGATGGTTGCACTCTACTCCTCAACAGCAGGCAGCAAGAGATCCTATTATGCGTGTGCCACTCGTGGTAATTGCCTGTATGCTGCAGATGCAGTATGGAAATTAGAAGCGAGTCACTCTACCCGTGTGTGCACTTGTGTCAGTGTAACCTGGCCCCCATGCTAACTAGTTGTGAGAGTCTATAGTGAATAAGGCTTTTGTATGTCACATTAAGTAAACTGAAAATGAAAAGGCAAAAACCTTTAGTTGATTTTTTTATTTTTATTTTGCAACTGTTCTTTTCTAAACATAGGCTCCAGAATTGCTGTTATGAACCATATTTTCATTCTCATCTTTGAGGAAGCCTCAATCAAAAACTATCCAAAATCATCTCCAAGGCTAATGGGTAGTCAAAGAATAATCACTAATATCTGGGGCTGTTCTCAGAGGGCAACTTCAAATGATCTGTCTGATTTGGCTGATTTCAATTAATAGTGATACCTTCAGATACTTCTTTTTTTCCAGTGACTTCAGCAAACAGGGCTACTTTTAAACATTTTAGTATCTACCACATTTATTGACAGACTAGCTAAAGATGTGTAAACATGTGTAAAGAATTCATCTTTTATTGCACTAGCATTATCTGCATTTATTCTATTTAGTCAGACATTTAATTAAATTACATTTATCTAAAGAATTATAAATCCTTTCCTGTCCTGTTTCCATAAGCAACTCTTTAAAATGAATATCTCGTCAATGTAGGATATATATGTGTTGATTTTGATAAGTTGAATCAATTTTGATAAGTTTGATGGCCTGAACTTGCTCTAAATCTACTGGCAAAGAATGGTTTAACTCAATCTAAAGCTTAGTATCTGCAGAGGGGACCTAGTTCTGAAGCAAGACATCAAATGGATTTGATTTTGTTGTCATACTTTATCTGTCGCTTTTCTTCTTAATCGTTAGTCTAGTTTTGCTTATTCCCTGTTTTCTTCCTATTTTTACATCTGTTTATAATCCATCTCTCCAACCCCAGCTTCCACCCCCACAGGTGTTCCATATTATGTTAATTAGACTCTCAGGTTCCTCACTTTGGCAATCAATCCTCCACAGCATTTAGACTCCCTGTTTAACATCTTGGTTTGCTTAATTCATCTGCCTTATGCTGTTCCGGTCCTGTTTTCCAAATGTTTCTGTCTGTGATTTCTTGGCTCTTTTTTGTTTGTTTTTTCTTTCTTTCTTTTTTTTTTTTTACCAGCAGCATTTGGGTCCTGTAAAATTACAAATCTTGACACACTGACCACTCAAGCAATACAAAAAATATTTAGCCAATAAAATCACTGTGCCTCTCCTCCACCTAATCCAGAAAATATGTAATGAGCTGTAAATAAATAGTCTTTATTCTGTCTTCACATTAAATTAAACCATTGGGTTAAAATTAGTGATTCAGATCAACAGATGTTCAAATTTAAGTTTGTACAAATACCCATGTCCCGGTTAAGTGTCCACATGTCTATTTTTGATGTGTTCATAAAATTTTTTAGCTCACAGCAAATACTCTTTTGTGCAAATCTCCAGTCGTAAAATAACAGATATCCTACGACTTTGTGCATGCAAAATTTGAAGCATAAATGAGAGACAAGTAGTAGCAATGTTTCTGACAGCTTGTTTTCCACACTTGTCCGATACAAATGGCACCATTAGTTCTATCTGGCTGTCTTGGGTTTGTGTTTTTATACCTCTTTTAAGCTTTCTGATCTGTAACCTTTTTTGCAGGCAGTGCATTACAGTATCTGTCCATTAATTCATCCTGTCTGTGATTTTAAATTGCAAGTTTTATATTTTAGTTTAACCACATTGGGTTTTTTAATATCTACTATGAATACATACTAAATTTTAGAGTCTATGCAATATCACGTTTGTTATAACAAGTGTTTAAAGGTTGAATGGAAAGGTTATATCCTTTCTTTCTTTTGCATGTTTGTCCCTCTTGGGACATCGAACAAGTGCTCCAGACAAAGAAAACGTAAGGTAAACAAATATTTTAAAATAATACTTTTTGACATTTTAGTCTGGTGCTATGTGAAAAACCAACCACCATAGTTATAGTTATCATCTAACTACGACTATACTTTTTATTGATTTTTTTTTTTTTGTTGAAAATTGAGATACATTTTTTATTTTATCACTAATTACTGGCAGACCTCTGTGTTTAGGATATTACTTAAATTGAATATGGCTGACTGGATGAAATAAATTAAAAGATCTCAGAAAAGCTATAATGTCAGAATTTATCATGGTGACAATATAAAGTTTGCTATTTCTCTTTCATTGGACTGAAAAGTAGCTTTTGAAAAGTCCACTGCAAGTCAGAGGATCAATTACTAAAAACAAACCAACCATGTACAAATTCCTCTGAATTTTATCCGATGAAAGGTGGTATATTTCTAGATCTTTCTGAAAAGGTCCTTACTCTGCTATTGGAGCCCAAATGTTATTTTTGTGCTCAACATCTATAAAGTTTCCTCAGTCTTTCACGCTGTCATTGGCTTGTGTCGAAACACCATCTGTTAAGAGCTTGTTGCCCCAAATCAGCTGGAAATGAGCAAAAGAAGCAAAGGAGGAGTGGTGGGTGTCTCGGCTGTGAACAAATCACCACCCCATTCCAAAGACAGACAAGGAAATAAAGAACCCACGAATTTATAGTTCAATTGTTGTTAGGAACAGTTTGATTATTATTTCTTTTTATTCTTCCTATTAATCCAATTAAACTCAAATAACACCTATAAAAGCTCTTGTTTATTTTCTTTAATTATTGTGGGCATCTTGCAGTTCTATTTTGATAATTGTATTTCATAAATTAACCTCTGCTGTTCTCTATCTTTTAAATTCAAAATATATATATTTTAATCTACATTTTGAATTTATTTCCAAGTACTTGAAATAAATTTCAAATACAATTTCAAATAAATTAAATGCATGTATTTCAAATAAGTTAATTTGAAATAAATAAATGAAATCCCATTATGACTAAATACAATAAATGTAAATATAGGTAAACAGCAAAGAATATAAACAGCAAAATATATACAGGTGTCGAATATATCCAGGTTATCATGTTCAATGTTTTTCTCAGAAAAAGTATCTGCCTCCAAACAGTTTTATTATATAACATATTTCTTATGTTCATTGTAGTTCCTTGAAAAATATGTAATTTAAAGCTTTTTCTAGACATTATTAGTATGAAGTTTTTGTTGGCATAGAAAAGTGTATGTGCTTAAGGCTTTTTGTTTAATCATTTCATCATTGCCCATTTGAATGAATTTCTGTTTTTAAATATCTTTTCTCTCTTTGGGAGATGGACTGTCATGTTCTATCCTTTTTAATTAAAATGAAGTCTTATCTGATGTTTCTTATTGAATCCCTAAGAGAAACAAAATTAGTTTGACAGATGGTAGAGCCTGAGATAACCATTTAAGTGTATATGTAAATTAATAATGAACAGAATAGTAGGACAAAAAGTAAGAGTGCCTGTCTATATTAAATCTGCAGTGGTTACAGACTGTGATGGAGTTGTCAGTCAGCTGCAAAGACAAAGAGGCATTTGTAGCCCCTGTAAAACCACATCTTTCTATGTCTTTGTTCTCATCATTTTCTTCTTGTGAAAATCCTAAACAATAGCGATAATATTCTGTGACACAGCAAAGCTTAATACCATTTTTGTAAAAATAAAATAGATTGCAAGTTCAGCTTTCAATCTTGGAAAAAAAATGAAGGGGGAATAATGATTCAAAATGTTTGCAGCTCAAATTTAACTTCAGATTGGTTAAAGATTTAGTGAGCTCACGGGATATGCTGTAGGCATGCATTATTGATTAGTGTGACCACCTCAGGCATGCGAGTATTGCAATTATGTTTGCAGCCACAATTCCCTGGAATATCAAAACTGTTGGTGACTAAAAGAAGGCTTGTGATTTTACCACCCTGTTTTTCTAATGTAATTTTTATAATAGAGTATTTTACTTTTTTTTTCATATTTACATGCCATTTCACCCACCTTTGACTCCACATGGACAGAATTTGAAATGGGGAGTTTATAAATGCATCTTCCATGTACATACCCACGCTGCAGCTATCATTTTGTGCTGTTCTGCTATGATCAGTATGCACGAGAAAAGTCTTGGAGAGCTGTGGAGGCTTCTGCTTTGATGCTAATGGTGTCAGAATTGGGTATCTGTTTCTGCTCTGTAAATGAGGATCTCAGCATGTGTCAGTGCATCTCCTCAGAACTCCAACTTGTTTATGTGCTTTGAGCTTCTGTGATATTAATGTCTTTCCTTCTCCCTGCTTTTTTTCCCTTCTGTCGCAACCCTCTCGGTGCAACCCCCATTCCCATGTTGTTTCCTGGAAGGTGTTACCAGGCATACTGCAGAAACATTGCTGTATCTTACCTGACAAGAACACAGGTAAGGACTGAGCAGAGGGTCTCCTCTCTTCTAAACCCTCAGCACCAGGATAAAAGCAGAGTCACTCTTTATTTTAACGAGTGCGTGGTCATGCTGAGGTATGGACAGTCAGATGAGGAGGGAAGGTTGTGATGCAGGGGGGTTAATATTTGCCTGTTGATGTCTGTGTTGTGTTCCTTTACAGCTTGATGGTACTATACTGTATCTCACACAAAGTGTATCTTTGTTGTTCCTCTCTGTCCGAATGAAACTGATGTCAGTTTGTGATTATTTCTTTTTCAGCGTTCTGTAATTATTTTTGAACTACTAACTAACTAGCAACACTACCAAATTTTGACACAGTCCAAAAAACATCATGGTTTTGAGAGATGCACAGGGAATTCAGCCTCCAAACAATTTCGAGTTAGATTGGCCCTTGCTGGTAACTGGGGGGTCAAAAACTAAAATAATCCGTTTTTGAAATAAAGGCTGTTCTGACAAGGACACTTCCATGTGAATGCCATTACTGAGTGGAAAGAGTTTGAAGTTGACTATTTTCAGTATGGTGTTAAAAAATAATAATTTAAAATAACTATTTGAAAGGAAACTTTTTTTTCTGTCGGTGGCCAATTTAATGTCTTTGTCAGTATATACTGTAAGTTTTCAGATCACCAGAAACTATTTCTCATAAAAGGGACTAGAAACAGGTTTGAGAAAAAAAAAAAAGCCATGAATCGTTTTTATTCTTTTCAAGTGCAGTAGTTGCTGCCCTGCTGAAGCACTCGCAGGGTAAAGTCCTTACTCAGCAGTCCCTTCCAGCTGAAGTCAGAGCCCCTCCCTAGCTACTTGTCCATCCTGCTAATCAGTCGTGCATATGCAAGCCCTCCACTGGCTGATCCTCTGACAGTCAGAGCAGAATGTAAATAGAAAATGATTGTTTTCTAAATGTGGCTCACATACAGAAAAAGTAAAAAAGCTAGGGTTAAAACCAAACTGAACTTTAGTAAAGTAGACTTAAAAATTAAATTGAATTATTTTGAAATGGTTGAAAGGACAGGGGAGGCAAGAATGGGAGAGATTATAAAGGACAGAGACAATGAGACACTTTTAATCTGTCTGTTATGAGGTGCAGTGGATTTAGAAACATTGGAAACTTTTTGGAAAGTTTTAAAATATTTTCGAAAAAGAGTTTAGAAATAGTAGCTACTCACTACACTAATTACTCTTATTACATGCTAAACTCTAATAATTTTGTTTCATTTGCAATAACTACATTTTCAAGCTGTACAGCACATAGTGGGAATTTTATTGTTCCCAATATAAATAATTAATAAGTACTAGTAGCATAAAGAGAAGAATAAAATATTTGAACCCTATTTTAGCTATTAAAAGAAAATTACATTTCAATAAATTATCAGCAATTCAAAACTTCCGAGAATGTGCAGATTGTAAATGGGCCACAAGTTGATGCATCTCTAGGCTTTGGTTTATTTTGTCAAATTTAATTGACAAAGGGAGGGACACATTTGGGAGCAGTTACTGTGACTTGTGATGATGATGGGCTTCTTCACATCATTTCAGGTATGAAGAGGTTGCTGATGAAATTGAAGAGCAGGGAAATATATTCAGGTACCTGATCACTGTTCTAACCATAATGACTTTCTTTGTACGTTTTTATGGGCGCTCCTTTGGCAACTCAACCTCCCTAGCCCCTCGATTGCAATGAGACCGCATGCAAATGGGTTCACACTCCATTCATCTCATTACCAAAGCTTCAGATGCTGCTTGAGGTGCGGGGGGATTGTCTTTTTTTTAAGGCTGATGTCAATTTTTTTATGGCAATAATGCACCTTTGATTATGACCTTGGTCTTCTGTTTGGCATTTTGTTTTTTTTAGTTGCTACTACAGTGCATTGTCCTGATGTGACAAACAGAATCACAAAAGGGTGGAGCTGCAACCTTGAGTGTAATTAAATACAATGATGTTTGCTACTGGGCACATGTAACAACTGCAAGCCATTTCCATGTGTGAAATTAATATTTTACATACTGCCAAAGGCACTGTACTGGCATCCAAATAGTTGAATCTTTTTCACTAAGAATTTGGGACAAAGTTGCGTTGGATAGAGCTAACCTTGCTTTCACTTTAGGATTCCTGAATCTGCATTAAGTTATGTGCAGGCCTGTGAATGGAATCATGGTAGCAAAATGAATTTGGCTGTATCAGCTTGCGCCCTCAGTTAAGGTTGTGAAAAGCAGTTCACCTCTCTGAAAATGAAGCTTTTTCTGACTGAATGCATTTGTAAGAAAAGCACACAGCACATCATTTAGAAAAAAAAAACTGCTCCATTAAAATGTATTGATCACTGCTGAGCTGAATGAAACCAGGGCTGCTGCAAAATAGCATTTACCTTGGCATCCTGTTGCCATAGAAATAAGGCTTGTAGATTCTAGCTTTGTGTTCAGTCCATTTGTTAGAAGCATTACTTATTTGCATTGTTGTCAGATCTCAAATTTTAATGACCAGTTGGTTTAAGTAAATACATCATTTGGTTATTCTAATTAGAAAGTGCATTACAGTTCTAATATGATCTGAGGACACTTGTTGGTGTAAAATTTTGAAGTGGAGTGAGGCTATTTCTTAAGCATGACTTAAGATCAAACAACAGAAAATGGATTTAATGTACTGGTGATGGTTATTGAATGCAGCATTCTGTGTTTTTATGTTTACGTGACCTGCTGTGCTATGTTATATTGAATTATGGCGCCCTCTTCTGACCAGCCTCTTAGATCTCACAGTTTGCACTCAGAATGTTGTCCCATCTGTTCTCAAATTCTTCTCTGTGCTTTGACAGCATTTGCATAAAAAAAAAAAAAAAACGGAGGGGAAGAGTCTTATCTTTCACTCTGGCTGTCACTAGCATCCCCCCTCTGCTCCTAATGGACTCCATATGTAGAACTTCTGTCCTGATGAGCACTCTGTATTTCTATGCAGGCCTTTTCTATTTATAGTGCCTCTTCGCATCTTCGTGCTTAAAGTTCTTACATCCTGCCATCATGGTCTTCCTGTGGCTCCGTCAAAGCCAAATTCTTGCGTCTTAGTGATCACATGTTCAGAGCCACTGAATGAGGATGAGGGATTTTGCTGCACATAATCAGTAGAATTTAGCGAATGTCTCACAGAATCTGATGCCTTTATTTAGGTGTCAGCTGGAACTTCACAGTTAAATACTTACATTATCTTTTAATGTATTGGGAACTTTCCATTTAACATGTTCTTGGAGATTTTATTTTGTTTCTCTTTTACTTGCTAACTTTTATCACATGCAATTGCTCAAATTTATTTATGATGCAGCCTCCTTGTTTAAATTTCTGCTGTTCATAGTGCTACTTAGCATTGTTGTTATGGATATTTTAAAACCAGGACGTAGCTGTGGTTGGGCCTGTGTGACACTTACTAACAGCATGCTACACTTTCAGTTGCATGAGCAGAGCATTCAAAGAAGTAGCTTTGCATGGAGCCTACCAAAAACGGTGAAACTTTTTTTGTTCTAGATGTAGCGGCATAAATCCTTTCAAAAAGGTCCAATTTTTTAGGCATTGGTCAGAATAAAAAATGACTAAACCTGCAACAGACCTTAATGTTGAACATCATGTTTTACTTGCTAATAAACTCAAAACATGATTTCAAGGATACAATATTGATAGAGCAAATAATATAGGAAACAGTTTTATGACACAAACTGTTTTAAAAATAATAAGGTGAATATTTGTGGCATTTCATGTTTTTTTTTTGTAGACTAATCAGCTGTCACAGTATTTTCCTTGTATCTTCATCTCTGAAGTATGTGTTTGTCAGCGCAGCTCATAACATTTTGTTTTGAAGGGTTCCTCTGAATCAAACAAACAAACAAAAAAAAATCAATAGCCAGATAGTACCGTATATTTCCCCTGCAGTATCCACAATACCTGCTTATGCTTGCAGAGTTGTGGTGGGGCTGGTACCTATCTGTAGCTGTCATTGGGTGAGAGGAGAGGTAATTCCAGGGTGGATCGTCAATCAGCCAAGACAAACAACCATGCACTCACTCATACCTAAGACAACTTGGAGAAACCAATTAACCTGACAGTCATGTCTTTGGACTGTGGGAGGAAGCCAGAGAACCCAGAAAGAATCTGTGCATGCAGACTTCAGTCAGAAAGACCCAAGGCTGGAATTCAAACTACATGACCTCTGCAAGCCAACAGTTCTACCAAGTACACCACAGGATATAATTTATTGATTCTATACTGTATATGTATACATATATATTCATTTATTGTTATTTCCTTTGGAAAATCTCACAGATCTACATGTCAGAGGTGTTTTAGTCCTTCTATTACTCGATCCTACATAACAGTCTAAAACGTTTTCCATTTGTCCTGCTTCAGAAACAGCAAAGTCGCTGAACTACACCAGCTTTAATGGCTCTTGTGCCTTATGGAGCCTCTGTCTGGAGTCACAACATGTCCATCTTAATGCTTCACATGTCCTGCCTGAGCTTCTTCATCCCACTGTGAATCTTTCTGACATGAGAATGAAACAGCAGCTGCTCTATTAGCCCGCGTAATTAACCGGCGGGCTGTTGCTTTCCTCTGTGGTGTTGCAGAGAACACTCTCGCAGTACATCCTTCCCCACATTTCAGACACTTTGCTTCGGATATACAAAGAATATTCAGAACTTATGTAAACTCCACTTGCAGGGAGAAGAGCAAATTGATGAGAGCTGGCAGTCTAATTCTTTCCTAATTCCTGCAGTGAGTGTTTACCCTTGACAACCAGCTCATCAACTCTCTCTTTTCCTAGGCGCTCCCTCCACCACCATGAAGGCAGACTCACTGAACTGTTAAGTGGGTAGCTTTGCAGCAAGACTTCCCCTCTTCTAATTATACATACCAAACAAAGTTTTATGTTAATAGTACACAAAAAGATCCAGTTATACTGCATCATAAAGAAACTTAAAATTTACCATCCCAGATTCTTTTGATCAGCAACAAAGTAAAAATTATTTCATATAGAAATCATTTTAGTACCCTAAGGGATCATCTTAATCGTACAATTATCTCCTGCATGATTATTTTCAGCTCTTTGCATCTCACCTTGGTAATAAGATTATTTATGTTTGTCAAACTTTTTCATAATTGTTAGAATTTTATTTTTGCAACAGTGCTGATGTAGAAGTTCCTAAAGGTCTTAAAAATTTAACAATTTAAATTTGCTCTGTTTTTTGACTTGTCCCTTGAGTTAATAGGTTTTCATTTGACTATGAATGGTACCTCAGAGTTAAGTTCAACCAGACAGTTCAGTACAGAACCATTTTGAAAAGAATAATTTGGTTTTGCCTTGTATTGTTTCAATTACTGGTGTGACAATTTGATAAAAATGAACAGCCACTGTTTTTTTTGGAATTATGAAAATCAGAGAGCATGCTGATATTCCATAATTTAAGTATGTACTTTTTGTGCTTGACCCTGTGGAGACTTTTCTCATCGAAGTTAGTCAGGAATACACCTGGCCTCAGTAAGCTGCATATTTCAGCCTTTCTGACATAATGAGTAAACTGGAGAGGAAGATTTGATTCAACATTGAGTCTGTAAGTCGTTTAGGTAACTTGTCAACAGATGAATGACAATGTCATAGAGTTCAGCAAGAAAGGCGATCTGCTGAAAAGCCTTTCATTTTCTCCTCGTCTCCTTGCCTCCCTCCTCATCGGCTCTCTGATTACTTCAACACATTGTGTTTCTGCGCTCATCAACAATCAGTTCGCAGCCTATACCATCAACATGATTAGAGCTGTACTCTGTTTTGACTGTTGCAGCAGTAAAAAAAAAGAGCTTACTCCTTCTATGTTATGTTTTGTCAAAACAGAAGGACAATCCTTTGCAATAATATTACATTTAACTTTATCTGCTTATTTTTTCTCTAATTTTCACATTACAACCACAGATTAAAACTTATTTTGTTGATATTTTAAGGGTCTAATATAATGTAGTGTTTATAAAAAAGGAAGCATGATGATAAATAAAAATCTGCACAGCACAAGGCGAAAAAATATATTTTATTGTCATACCTTGAAATTAAATCCTGTGCAATCAAATACGTTTGGATTATACTGAATTACTAAATAGAGTGCACCTGTGTTTAGTTTAATAGTATAAAAACCAGTTTTTCTGTTAACTGGACAACTTTTTGCATACACTCCAGAATCTGGCTTGTCCGAATGAAAATGTGTGTGGTTGTAATGTGACATAATCTGATAACTGTTAGGGATATGATTGCTTTCCCAGGTCACTCTAGTGTTAGAGAGATGTTTATATTGAGAAAATGAAAGTGCAATTGATGATACATCGTTCTCGCTTAAAATGGGATCATGCAACAATAGACATTTTTATTGTATGCTGAATTTACTGTAATAAAATAATTTGTTGGCACAAAGGAAGGTGGCTTTCCTCAAGCTTCCTCTCGGCATTCTTTGAGGAAACCTGAGAGGAAACTGCATCATGCTACCTGCATGTTAATACCTCCGGCTTTCATGGAACTGCTTGATAGAATTGGGGTTGCAAGGTGAAGTTACC
The DNA here is from genome assembly GCF_027474105.1 of Poeciliopsis prolifica. Classification (NCBI taxonomy): domain Eukaryota; kingdom Metazoa; phylum Chordata; class Actinopteri; order Cyprinodontiformes; family Poeciliidae; genus Poeciliopsis; species Poeciliopsis prolifica. The sequence continues at coordinate 9,187,030 of NW_026562388.1, forward strand.
GGGTGATTGTAAAAGCTTGTCTGTAGTCTGCAGCATGGCTGATCAGTTAGATTGCTTTCTGAAGTACAAAGTTTCCTGAAAATTTATCTGTGGATAAAGATGGTCAGAACATGCAAAAATAATAGCTTGTAGTGATACTGAAGAGAAATGCTTCACAATTAGTTTCTATGGATAATCAAAGCTCTTTAACATGAACATGAGAGCACTAAAACTTTGAAATTATTTTAGTATGTGTTTAAAAAGTATAATAAAAACTTATTGACTTTAAATTGCACATACATTTTGTCCCAAATATAGGTGTGTTCTTTATCTCATATGTTTCTGTTGCTGTCTGTGCTTTCTCCTCTGTCCTCACAATGAAGGATCAAGGATGCTACTGAGCATCTTGTCAACATTTTAGATGAGTAATGGAAAAAACAAACCTGCTCTATAAATACCAACCCCACAAATTCAAAATAGTTTTTCTCACCCTTGTCTGCCCAAAAGGGGGAAAAAAATTCCCTCATTTCATGTTGAAATGAGTGAATTTCACTCATTACTCAATCATTACTCAATCATTTCATTACTGAAATGATTGAGTAGTACAATAGTACTACTCAGTGAGTAGTAGAATACAATGTCTTTAAATTACACACCATAGAGTTGTCTCCTAACAATGTTGTCATGCCCTTCTGAAGAGAAAACCTGGCAATGTAGAATTTAGCTGTTTCCAGTTTCCATTTGGCAGATCAGGACGAGTTATCCGTAAAATCTCCCAATTCCGGTTCAATTTCTCAGTGGCTTTAAAAACAGTGAGAAGATAAATAACAGATATGGCTAGATATAGATATTGAAGATATGAAGGAAAAATATTTTTTTTTCTATGAATTATTTTTATTTAAAGCAGCCACTCCTGTATGAGTAGTTGAAAAGCCTCAGTGTTAGACCAGAAGAGAGGAAGACGAGGCTTTCCTAAAATGATGTGATCCAAAGATTGCCTGTCAAACCTCAAACTGTGTAAAATAGTGGAGATTTCATGTTTATGACAGTTCAGCTCAGACTACAACCCAGTTAATCATTTTGAAAGGCCGTGTTGGATACACAAACATTTTCCTCTTTGAGATCAAGCAGTTATTCTCATTTTACCTTCTTTTATCCTGCTACTTTCCCTGCAGGCCATGCTGTTGTTGTACTCAATGTTCTGAACATGTTTCTCCCACTGCTGCAATTATACTGAAACAACACTACTTATCCCAGTTCTCATTATTAACACGGTGGCAGTTGTGAATAGATGGAACTCGTTTAGTAGCCTGGAGCTCTCTGACACCTGACGAGGAGAGTTGAATGCTTCTTTTCTTGTTTCAAGCTTGCAAACAATGCAACAATACCAAATACATAGCATTCCTCTATTTGTTATTGTATGGGAACCATTGTACGGCCACAGTTCCACTGCTGTTTAAACAGAACTGAAATATAAAAATGAAAACGGCAGTTTCATTGGCTACATTTGTCCTACTTTTTGCTGCTGTCAGATGTGTAAGTCCCAAGAAATGGGTGATAACTCATGCTATCACCTTTAACAAAAAGAAACATTTTCTCTGCCTGCCAGCCTATATTTTTGTCTGTGTGGTATTTACAGAGGCTCAGATTTAGTTTTGGTGCAATAATTGTAACAAATAACAGCAGCCATGTCTGCTTCCGACATCCGTTTGTTTTTTAGAGGAAAGGACATTATCTGTGGAGGAGCTGCAGCCAGTGGCCTGGCTATTGGATGCATGGAGAAGTTAACTGTAATTTGATTTTTCAGGATCAAACCAAACATGAGAGAAAAAAACTCAAATTGTTGTTCTGCTCTGATATTTTTCCCTTGAATATATATTGTTGGTATTTGTGTGTAGATATAAATATTCTCAGTAAAAAGACAATATTTTGGCTATAATTTTTATGCTTGTTGTTTTTTTACTTGTGTAAACATTATATAATCCCTTCAGAGAAGTCCCATTAAATATCATCTGACTCTAAATAAAGATGGAGTGTTGCAAATATTGAGGGGAAAATGGCTGTGATACAGAGGGGATAACAGCATTAATAAAGTTGAAAATGTATCGCAATAACTGGCAAAGTACAACCCCTCACTGCTTCTGTAATGATGTCCTGCCTGCTTGATTGCACCTCTTATGGTGAGAACCATGCATCTGACTGGTCAGACGATAAAAGATGACCAGTGTCAGACTCATTTCGCAGCTCATCAGGACAACGCGGGCCTATCGAGCAGAGAGCATTTGGGTGAATAAAAGCAATTACAAAGTTATTAACTAAAACAAGCTGAAGAAGTGGTTCCCTATTAATTTTATTAATTATAATTGATTAAAAAAGAAAGACGTTTGGGATTATACCAGTGGTGTTATTTTTGATACACTTTTAATTTTATTTAGGGAGTCATAAAGTATTTTGGAGTTTAATTGAACTGAACATATTGAGAAAATCGGAGTATAAATCATACAGTTTATTTATTCAGTTATATTTTATCAGTCAGCACATCCCTTTTTTTTCTGTGATGTTTTTTAAGATTTATAATCTGTATCCTGAAGATTATAATGCATGACCATAAATGAATATATCAGCTGTAATGCAAAAGCAAATCCAGATATCAAAATATTTCAAGCTAAAACCAAAAATTAGAGCAAGAGGATATGTATAGTACAATGACCCTCTTAATGTTGGTTAGAATTATCATTTACAAAGACATGCAAGTATTTTGAGGAAGATTTCTACACTCCCATTTTGTTGAGAACTTAGTCTTTGTGTTATAAAATCCTGGAAAATCTTATTTGAGTCAGAAGAAATATTGAGTTTTGAAATGGGTAATGAGTGTTGGTCAAAGTCAACAGAATCATAAAATAATGATAACTTTATCTGCTTTCAAGATAGATCCCATACATTTTCTGTCAAGAATTGAACTCTGCTTTGCAGAAACTGCCCTTATGCTCCAACACACTGTCACCTATTGATAAAGCTTAATGAAGAAGTGTCTCAACACAGCAAACAGAAATAGACACAGTTGATCAGAAAACACATTGGAGTTACTAACACTTAACTTTAAACACAAAATCATAGACTTTTATAATATATTCACTGTATGCTGCGGATATTTAGACCAGAGTACTCATCATGCTTTTACAAAGAGTTTCTATTTCTTTAATTAGACAGATTTCTGTCATTCATTTTGCCACCCTCGGATACAGAAAACACAGTAACTCTCATTTGTATGGATGCAGAAACCAATTTTGCTACTCATGGCCAAAAAAGGTAAGGGCTCCAAGAAGCCACTCCACCCAAATGAACAGACAGACAGTTATGAAGACACATGGCTGTTATCTTGTCCATCCATCTAGTGTGCCTGACAGCACAGACCTAAATGAGAGCCTCTTGGGACCACCACAGGGGAAACCGGGGTCTTAATAGGACAACAGAGATCGTGTTCTTATCTTCACTGTCTAGCATCAGCAGAGAACATCGGGGATTAATGATAAGGACACGCAAAGCTGCCTTGAATTTATAAATTGCATTGTACCTCATCAGTGGAAGTGAAAGAAAACCCAACTATCACTCTATTTTAAAGCTAACTGTAATGAGAAGTTACAGGAGATTAGTGAGTAAAAAGTAAGTAAAAAAATGTCAGCGTTTCAGACTTGTATGATAGCCCAACACATATGTGTATGTGATCAGATAGAAAATTATGTGGGTTTTCAAATACTCAAATACACATATTTTACAAAAGTTTCTCTTGCATTTATATTAAGATGCTCTGAGACAATATTTTGTTAACCTTTTTAGGGTATGTCTCTATCAACTTTAGATATTTTGGGAAATATATTTGTCCCACTCAACTTAATCTCTGACCTGTCTAGTGTATTTCTACTTAAATAAAATTACAATCAGGTGCAACTGGTTGCAATGGGCTTTATGTAAGACTTATGCAGACTGTCACTTCATAAATATTTCTATTTAAAAAGACTGTTGAAAACTAAGTATCATTTTCTTTCTACTTTGTGACTTTGTTTGACTCTGACATACAATCCTTGTAAACCTCAGGGTTGTACATTGGCATGTGAAAAGTCATAGAGATATGGTGCTTTAGCAAGGTGCTTACACATAAGGTTTTATGCAAATGTTCACATTTGCTCTTCTACCTTTTCACCTTGTAAATGTTTCTTTTTTATTTGGAAAGAATCAGTGTCTGTCAATAGATAGAATCACACTTTGCAATTCTTATGACTTCCGGAAAGGAAAAGTAATCTGATTTTCTAATAAAATCTGTGTTTAATCGTAGCAAAACATAATCATCAGAAGTGTTTTGGAACTCTAAAAGGACTGCTGAATAATAATAGTTTGAACTACAATTTAGAAATTACAGATGAATTTCTTAGTTAAGCCATGAGATGGTGCTATGTGTCTAAAATAGGAGCTTTACTTTGGGTTGGATAATTACTTTATTGAATACTGTAACATTGCTCATGTCTATGTAGAGGAGTGCTGATTAATGGCTTTTAGCTTATTAATTTAAAAGTTATTTCTGGTGGTTAGGCATAGATGGTTTGTTTCTGGAGGAGAAGGGCTGTGCAAGGATACAGGAAGCTGTAACTGCAAAGCTCTTTTAGCCACTTTTTTACTCCCCAGCCTCGTAATAAGATTCACCCGCACTGCTTAGCATTCACCTGTCATGGACTATGAGCCAGCTTATCTTCAGTCGACAAGACTGAGAGCCTGAATCTCAGTGAACGGGCCTTTGCTATAGATTTTCACATCACTTTTTCATGGTACAGATTGCCTGGGAGGAAACGTGCTGGAATATGGGCTATGAGAAGAAACCAGGGACCCGTGAAGAATTTTCTTTGCTCTGTGACATCAGGATGCATCAGCCCAGCAAGTTTGTTCTGCTTGCAGCAACACACATGAACAACAATTTAATAACCTGCTAAAATAATCAGACTTCAATTCAAATAGGGAGGGAGGCTTAATTGAACATCATAGTAGTTCTGTACGCAGGCTTGGAGGATAATTGAAAAGTAACTGGAGATTGATGATCAATAATTATCTTTGATCTTTTTCTAACTGCTTCTAATCTGTTCCCATATGTTTAGTTGTGATCAGTATTCCCATATAATATTCACTGTTTCTCGTTTACTATTCATAGTATTTTGACCACACATTAAAAATGTTCACTGTTGGTGCAGTTGAATCACTTGCAAAATTGAGGCAATTAATCATGATTGGGACACTCATTATTACCATTAAGCTCTGCCAGGAAGTGATCTGAGTCAGCATATATCGACAAGAGTCCATTTAAATACTTTAATTATTAATAAGTTGTCCTGCATAGCTGGGGATTTACTCACAACAGAGGCCAAATGCTAAGTCTGTTGAGATTAATGTAAAGGCATAGGCAGAAAAATATGTACCACTTTGCAGAACTACATACACCCCTAAAATGTACTTTGTGTTGGTCTGTGAAATAAAGCGCTGATGTTATAACAGGTATAATTAAGTACAAAGAAAAGAATTCATGATTTCCAACCTTTTGAAATAAATTAAATATGTCTTCCATGCATTTATGTTTGTTGAATCACTTACAATTGCAATTATAGCTTCTGGTTTTTAGTTTATGATTTTACCAGATTTGCCCATTTTTCTCTTTAAAGCAGCTCAATTCAAGGCTAATGTCTTTCCAGTATAATGTATGGATCTAGTTTGATCTGAATGGTGACACTGCAGCTCTGGTGAAGTGTTTGTGAAAAACATGTCAGACCATCAGATCTGACTGAAGTAATTTAATATTACTTCATTATCCAACAAAAATCTTTAAATCATTGACCAATATGCTTTTCCTCTAACCTTGCTAATATATTACCATCAAGAAAAGTCTCAGAAATTGTAAAGTTGTGCAGTCTGACAAGTGTTGCACTTGCAACAAAAAATACTATGTATTTGGTATTGATGTATTGTTTGCAAGTTCAATTCAACTCCAAACACTGAATGACAAGTTTGTGACCAAAGTTTGCTTCAGTTGTCATCCTTGCATCAGAGATCAAGTAATTGGTTGCGATTGCCTTTATTTAGGGGTCACAAAAACAAGAGTTTGAATGTGAATACATGCCATATTTTCAGGCCTTTTTAATTTAAAAGTTTTTTAAATAAAATTTAAGTATTTCCCATCTACTTCACAAAACCATATGTCTTTTGTTCACAGTAAATCCCACTAAGATAAACAACAGTTTTTGGTTTAAACATAACAAAATGTCAAAGAGTTCATGGATTGTGAGGCAATGTGTTGTACCTTTCTTTTGGCTCTTATTGATTTAATGATTTTTATCCTAAAAACCCAAACAAAGAAACTTATTTTGTTTCGTTACTGATCAAAAGAAGCCAGACACATTCTGATGTAGCACTCTAGGAGTAAACAGTTAGAAATTCTGTTGTCTGCCATCGATGTGGAAATTTGGGAAATTGCTGATGTGTGAAGAGTTATTTGAGGAAGTGTAGTCTGCAGACACGGACTCACACATCATCCGCTGTCCAGTCTTTGTAATGGAGCAAGCCACCATGCAGAGGGAACATGAAGGCCAAAGCTGCCATTCATCCATGCTGGCCAGAGGCCCAGAAGGAAAGGAGGAACACCGATAAAAGTTTGCTTGAATTTGTGTCCCTTTCTTTATTTATATTCTCCCTATGAGGGGAAAAAAACAAAACTGTATCCCATCACTTGGTGCTGTGTTGTTGTTTTTTTTTTCCTTTGGGGTAAAAGTCCTGAAAAAAATTCATAACTTTCACAGAGAGATGCACTTCAGCATTGTGCTCTGACCAAACCTGTTTCCAAATCATTTTTTCTTTCCCCACTCTAACCTTCATCTTATCTATCTGCTCCTGTCCTTTACTCACCTTCATTTCCCCATCTTTGAATGACTTCAACATATCCTGCCACTCGCACTGTCCTTTTTCCACAGAGCTACTTCTGCTATGTCTTATTACACATGCTACAAGAAAGGAAGGAAAAAGGAATATTCATGACAGCTCTTCTTAATTCTCTTTTGTCTTTAAACTTTCCGTTCTACCCATTCCCCTAATGTTATATTTGTTTTTTTTTCTGGTGAGGCTGCTGCCATCTTTTATTCCTGGTCATGTAAAAACGCTGCTGCTTTATGTGCCGCACAGCTGGGCACATTTATTCTCATATATTACCTCTGACCTCTGAAGGGAAATTTTAATTACAGGAGTGTGATCTTTTGACCGCGTGTCTTAGTTTTTTTCTTTTTTTTTTGACAGTGCCAGTAGTCTATTGCAGATAGAGTGCCTCTGTTATCACACCTGGCTAAAATATTAAATTGAAGGATTATACTAAACCCCAGCTAGGCGACTGTTCTTGTCACCTCTGTCACATGGATTTCAGCATGCCTCTGACTTCTTCTTGAACACAAAAATTGTTTTATTCAGTGTATAAATAACATTTACTGAGTACTGTGTAGTGCATTCAGCCCATGCAGCAAATTCGTGTAGAGATTTATCTGCTGTGTTTCAATGTTGGTGGCATTGTCTTGTCTGGTTTGCTGTTATACTTGGGCTGTCAGAGAAAAAGATTGATTAAGAATTAAGGAAATGAAAATCTAGAGAGAGAGAAAAAGAGAAAGTGGTAGAATAAGGATAAGTGGTCATGACGAACTATGTGGAGGAAGCTAGGCTTTTTTAGCCCAAGGAAAACAGGCAGAGACACTGTAGCAATGAGGCATCATTGAAACTGAACAGTCTTACAAAATTTCTGGATTTTTTGAACTTTTTTCATTTTATTTTTTTTTAACATTTTGTACAAAACATCATTGAACAAACAGGATCACAGAGACTTTACACAAGGTTGTGCAGGTCTTTAAAGCAGGATTGCGTTATAAAATATATACCAAGCTTTAAAGACCTCACTGTGGAGGAGTTGCACAAACTCTTTTCTGAAAGATGCTTTCAATATAGAGAAAGTCCACATTTCACAATTTTTTTTTTATATCGAACAATTGTTACTGGCATTTTTTTATTATTATTATTTCTGAATTACACTTGTCTTAGTATGCAATATGCGATGCACATGAACAGTTGGAGGATTATTAAATCCGATAATCCAGTGCCAGACAAAGAAAACACTGCAGATTCTATACAAGAGAGTAATAATGTTGTAGCATTTAGTGGCCGCTATGCATTCTAAAAAGCTCATTTCTGACAGTATTCAGCTGCTAGCTTTAAAAATATATCTGGAACAACTCTGGTTCTAACACTTGGATTGTGGCTGGATATGACTGTCCTTTAGTCTTTATCTGTGTCTACATGATGTTATAATTTGGACCTGCAGGGCTTTGTGTATTGACCATTACATCACCAAATTTAACATGCACAATCATGATTGTGCACACACAATTGATGCTTACAGTTGTTGTTTGCACCCATTAAATGCTAATTTGCACAGCTATAATTTTGACAACCAGAGTGCAGACGTGGTCGCAATCACTGTGCCATCCATCCAACAGCTTAATTACAGCAGTCATAAGCAAAACCAAATCCATAACTGGTTTATGTAAATGAAATTTATTTGAACTTTTTTTTAGTTAAAATTAAATGAAAAGCTCAAGGGCAAAGTTTTTTTATTTACATACATACAGTGTTTTCTAGTACCTCACACCGATAATAAAAACACAATGTCAATTAGAAGTTATAGTTTATTATTTTCTGCCTTCCTAGAGATTTAGAATGGTTTGACTCTTTTAATGGGACAAGTAGTATTGACTTCTTGCCTCAGAGTTCGAGACAGAGCGTTGGTCCTGGGCAGATCCTGGTTACCTGTACCAGTTGCTGAACAATAGAGGAAAATATGCAGCTGCAGAAGACAGACTTGATGAGATTACAAATTTAAAAAATAAATTAAGTCACAATGCATTTATGTAATTACACAGCAGCTACACTGTTTGCAATGTGATTAATAGGCAACTTTGCTCTGCGTTGATGAAGCTTGCCTAAGAAAATCAGACCCTCAACATATTGAAAATGTCGTGTTCAGCTGCCATTTAGTTTCAACAAACTGAATGGTAAATGGCCTTTACTAGTTTCGTTATTGTGTCTTATCTAGAGCAGAGAACTCAAAAGTGCTTCATAGTACACCAAGTCACTCATGTATTCATGCACTCGTTCATAATGGTGGAAAGCTCTACGTTGCAGCAACATACACAATCATCATCCTGCCCTCTGACAAACACCGGCATTAATCTAATGAACATCTTAGAAAATGAACATGATCTAGGTTAGCTTCTTTCTCATAACTTCAGTGTGAACAGGCAAATTTTGTATTTTATTTTTTTCTGGGGGGGGGGAATAATATTATAAAAGACACTACATTTTGTACACATTAAAAAATACTTTTTGATCTTTAGAATAAGCTCAGATCTAAGCTTGTGTCAGATTAACGGTGAATAATAAAGAAGAAAAAAGTTCTGATATAAGATTATTTTTTCTCACTTCTGCAGATAAAAATGTATTTATTCATGTGTGTATTTAGCACATTGAATGTTTATTTATAGACAAATAGGGCATTTTTTAAAAATGTAGCAGTAAATTACACTTATGTTTTAGTACTTTCCTGATAACTAATACATTTAACCTGGAAATAAAAGTATGGTTTAGTTTGAACAGACACTTCCTTGAATTATTCATCTTTTGTGCACATACACAACCGCTTTGCTTTGTGTACAAAAGCAGACTGTACAAAGTCAAATCAAGCATATCAACTTCATTACCAACCATGGCTTTCTTTTCTTCTATTTCACTTCACATGGATCTTTTCCCTTCCATTTCTAAAGGCAAATTGAGGTTTCTATAACAAGAGATTAGATAAAATCTCCCTTCAGGTGCAGTCTGTGGGAAAATTTATGCAAGTTTGAAATAGAATTTATCAACAGATATTTATCTATATAAATACAGTCAGCGGTATTTCACTCAGTTGATCATTGTGTATACACACTCATCGCATGAGTACACATGTTGGTCGCCCAGAATTGATCTGAATGGTTCAGATACCATTCAGACCAAGTCTGAGACATCTTGTGTTTTTGACTTTTGCCAGAGTTCAAGATGTTCCCAAACAAATGAACTGAAGGGACCTTTTTCTTACTTCAATGCTGCCACTCTGGTTCTTCTACCTATAGTATTTTCATTTGTGTTGACTCTTCAAAGCACAACCACCCTTCTAAGCACCCAAGTTCAGGCAGTGAAAGAGGCGGAAGGATGCATCAGTCAGCAGTCAAACATAATTGCAAAGTGGAGTATGGCAGAGTAATTAAAAATAGAATGCTCTCATACAAAGTGAGTGCTTTAAACTTGACAAGCTTAATCTTATTTCAGATAAAGATGAGAAGCAGTTCTTGAGTTCTCTGGTCATATCATGAGAGTCAGACAATAAATAGTTCAAGGTGGACTGACTGATAAAACGGACTTTATGCAAACAATGTAAACATGTGACCCATTGTTCCTGTCATTTTGCTTCCTCCCTCTCTGCTCTAGACATATAGATTTTTCAGTCATGGTTCGTAAAAGAAAATGCTCTATAATTATCCCTTTCTCCTATCAGCAGTCCAACATCAAACCCACAAAACATAACACTTTTAGTGTTTCAAGTTATAAAGAAAATTTTAAACTGGAATTTTTATTTTTGACATGTATTGGTTAAGAAGAAGTTTAACAGTACATTCACCACATCCCGCAAGTTCCCATGAACAATTCTTCAAGATCATTATCCAATTATGTCTGAGTGTCTGAAATAGAGTTTCTACATATTAAAGAAATAGTAGAAATATATTTTCTATTTCTCCATATTAAAAATCAATACCTTTTAACTTATAGTAATGAGTTTACACATTGTCTGTAATTTAAGGTTCTAAATGCAGTCATAATAACACTAATAACTTTTATATAATCACGTTTATCTGACTGAGATCAAATATCACTTTTACCAGAAATACCTGACCAAAAATGGCAGCATAAAACCCCCCACACATTCAGTTACAACACAGTCACAACATACGGTTACAAAATAAAATATATTCAGATATATTGAGTAAAGTAAGTTTAACCTCTGATTGCAAACTGTTCCATGAGGTTGTAGCAGAAGAGCTACAACCTTCAGCTCTGAAGTGAGGAACACTACATTTTTTAGTCAGGAGAGTCCATTGGCCCTGTTTGACATTAAAAGAAGATTAAATATAAGGTGAAGTCAACTTGAGATTTGCTCAGTCAATCAAAACATAATAATATCCAAGCAGATGCACTTGGCCATTTTACTTTGGGATGCAAAAGACAGCAATGAGTTGGGGGTTCTATAATTTGTGATAAACCTCAGATTGCCATGATATGCACAATCCAGCATGTGAAGATGTCCTGGAAATGTGTTGCTCATGACCTCCCTTCAACTGTCCGCCTGTTTCGCGCTTAAAGAACAACTGAATTTATCATAAAGGACATTTTGAAGGTGTAGATGTCATACTGTCGTTGCTTGTTCCTGGTCTTTGGCAAAGTAAAACAATACACAACACACAAATTTGTCATTAGCTTTTCATAAAACCTGTATTATTGGGTAAATCTATGGTGAGGAGAACAGCACCTCTATCTTGGTGTATTTGAACAGCCATGAGCCCCTGCAGTCTGTCAGATCAGATAACCGGCTGTTTCACATAAACCACTGTGATCCTTTTGTCAGTTTTTGCTGCGCTGCTGGTGATATCCAATAAGCAGGCAAATATACACAAGATTTACCATCGTGAGAGAGGTTTTAAGATGCTGTAGCAAAAGATTATGTTGCAACATGAAGTAGAAGGACAATTTTGGAGGTTCTAAACTCTGCTGAAAGATACGAAAATCAGCAATGAGTTTACAATCCTAATTTTTGTGAAAAGCAAATCTTGAGAATAGAGAATTTTGTTTTACAAATGTTGACTTTTTAAATTAACTGCACAAATTTAGCAGAAACAATTTCCCTCTTCAAACTAAATACAGCATGTTCATTTTTTGCCATAAATGCATCTGTTGTTTCAGTCTTTCAAATTACAGTTTATTGATCTGACTGTCAGTGAACTTAAGGTATAACACGAGTTCACAATCTGCTCATTGTATTTTTATTTTATTTTTTTCCAGTGAACATCAACTGTGACCCCAAATTAGTCTTTCTGCAGCAAACACCAGATGCAGAGTTCAAGATATGCAGTCATAATTTTCTGCAAGAGGATCTCTGAAATTAATTTAAATTGCAAGTCAATGATCAGTTAATTGGTGCTTTGAGCAAGTTCAGAACAAATCTTAAAAATGAAAGACATTTCTGTTTGTTCAGTAAGTATCATGAAGATAAATGTCTCTGTAACCCCAATTTTGTCTACTACATTATGTTTAATTATAATATAGGCCTGAATGCCCTTATTGTTTTAGCTAGTGTAATGTAATACTCTGACCTAATTTAGGCCATTTTTATGAGACTAAACTAAGTATTTTACTTCTGACACTTTTTAGCATCAAGCAATTTATCTTAACAGCCATTAGTGAAGCACCCTGAAAAACCAGGAACAAGTTTCAAGGGTAGAAACTGATACACAAGATAACCCCCCCCCCCCCACACACACACACACACACTTCCAGATCAATGTTGTTTGAAGTGTGCTCAGCAAATGATTAAATCCCTTTCTATGCATAAAATACATGCAACTGTCGTAACTGAAACCATACTTTTAGTCCTAAATGATTTCTACAACATTGAAAAATACACAATTTGGATGATATTTAAGTAAAGGTTCAGTTATTATTTTTTATGATTAATTTCATAACATGTGTCAATCCCTTTTCACTCAGTTCATCTCACCTGGTACTGAGGGCCAGTGTGAGAATTAATCAATTCCCACACTGGGGATAGTAGGATCCAGTAAGGTATAATCTCCCTGACTAACTCCTCATTGAGCTCATAAGACTTCTTCTCAAATCTAAATGAGATCACCCTCCTTACAGTACGTGCATTAATACACTGAAGCTCATCTCATGAACATAAAGCTGTATTATATTTCAGAGCAAGCACTATTTGTCAGCATCAAGTGCCTTCTTTTCAATAGTTCTGACTCTGAACCTAGAAATGCTTGCAGTGCAGTAATCATCATTGCTCCTGTATCTAATGCATCTCATTTTCTTTTACAAAAATGTAACAGTCCTCCTTGCATAGCTTTCTTTTATAAGGTTTTAACTGCAGGTGCAGTTGGTGACACAGCATCCCGAAAAAGTCACGTAATCATAATTTTCCAAAATTAAAATTAAATTTTACTTAGACCTTGTTAGAAATTGTAAGATTCTTGAAAGTTTTTGTCATAATGCTGAGTTTTAAGAAGAACCCATGTGCAGAGAGATAGATTGGATTTTTTCTTCAATAATGAAACAAACACAAACTTGCAATGATGACCCACAGGGACCATGGAAGGTATCTGGAATGCAACAGAAGGAGCCAGTTGACACAGAGAATGCAAAGTAGCTTATATACACAGGGGACAGAGTGCAAATAACAGAAAAAACTAATTGAAGGTAACAAATTGTAACTGGGGAAGTGAATGAATGAGACAGATGAGATGATGATGAAACTAAGAAATCAAAACAGGAAATAACTTTACATACATACCAAGCTTACCATCTGGTAACTGCAGAAAAGAAACAATCATTTTTAACAGGATGAAACCTTTAGAATAACCCAAAGTTAGTACGAAGGTGGACTAGCTTCAGTCTAGCTGACATTGTTTGTGTGGCAACATTTTGTGTACCTGGTCAAAAATAAAAAAAATAAAACGATTCTTGTTGTTACCCAACATATATTTGAAATGAGAATTTGAGATGAATGCATCATTGCTCCTTCAGCACAACACTTCATAGTTCAGAAGTGTAAAAAAAGTTAAACACCAACACATGTCTTGTATAGCAAAGATCAAAAGTTATTCTTGGCTCATATCATACCTATATACCATCTGTATCTTCAAATTACTGAAAACAACATTAAAGTAAACTTAAGCAGATATGGAACATTTCATTTCAGCTTTGAGGGCATAAGAAGTAATTGTGAGATTTCTGGAATGAAATTTGGGAATACTGTGATTGAGAATACTGCACACTGTTGATCATATTTTTGATCATTTGTGTGCTTACCTTGCTGGAGTAAGCACACCCTCAATTTACACCTGGCCATAAATATTTATGCTTCACCACAGTGTGTTACAGGATTGATGCCTGAAATAAATTAGAAGCAAACTGCTGACGGTCTCCAAACTGTTTCCACAGTTAAAGTCACAATCTGAGCCTTTAAACATAAAACCTGTGATCAAAAGCTGGCCTAGAAGTAGGTCTCATAACAAATGCTGTAAAATATGTTCCCCAAAATATGCTTAAAGAAATGTTTTGGTTAAAATAGTTTCAAGAAATTGAAAGAAAGAGAAACTCCAAGAAGAAATGTCAATTGTTACTGTTTTCACAATATGGTGCAAACTGGTTCAAGTGTCATCTGTCAGAGAGAAGATACAACACTGTATAAAAAATTAAGGAGAAGCTGACATAAGTGAACGAAACAGAAATAGTCCCATTTTTTTAGTGCTTTTCTTGTCTTGCTGGGCACTCAAAGTGCTTTTACACAACAAAGCTCTTGCACTCACACAGACAGGACATCTTTGTCTATTTTTTATGGGCTACTCAATGTTAGTTTTTCTTTCATACATACAATTGTAAATCAATAAATTTATCAAAGAGAGATTCATTGTGTTGCTGAAGACCTATTTGGCAGCAAAACTAGGACTGAACAATATTCTGACTGACATATAATTTGTATTCCTTTTGATACACTTCTAAAAAGACAAATGAAACTATTATCATTATTATCTACCCTTCCTGTCCAACCTTGTGAATTATTTCCTTTCACAAATCATTAACTCATCCCTCATAAATGGTCATGTGCCTGACTCAGTTAAACTCAGTTCAATAATCCCCTAAATAAAAAAGCAGAGTTGATCCAGACATGTCAAACTTTTCCCTTTTTATCTAAAATTCCAGATTGTACTACTACCATGCAATTCAAATCACAACTTATGAAATGTCTGAACTCAAATAATCCAGGTTTTGTTTACATAGCAACACTCAAATAGACTTAAAAATTACAATTAAAAATTACAATTTAGATTCTTGTCTTCTAACGCTGAATTATCTGCCTTGATGTTATTACACTCATCTAAACCAACAATTCAACCTTTTCATTGGCTTCTCTTTCCACCATTTTGCTTTCCAAGATTATGTGCTTAACCCTCTACTTAAGTAAAATCTTCCTTCATTTCATTAGACTCCATTTTCCTACAGACATTACACTACAGACTCCATTTCCATTGTTACACTGATGACAGCCACATCTTTGTTTTGCAAAATCCCTCAACCGGTCTTGACAGCTATTTTCTTTGACTCAAATACAATAAGTCTTCCAAGTTAATGGACCAAAATCTTGTACCATATCTTCTCACAACCTCTGCCTCATCTGCAGCAACCCCTTATAGACAGAAAAATTAGTACAAAGATCTTATGAGGCAGATACTATGCCATTTCCAAACTGTACTCCACTCCTCTTCTTACAATCATTAAATTTTAACCTCCTACATCTTCCTTTCCGCACTAATCTGAATTTAGGGAGCCAGAATCTTCTCCAATTGCAGTGCCTTCACTCTGAAATTGCTTCTACAATTTACCAAGGATGGGAAAAAATATCACTTCTCAAAACTCATATTTCTAAAAGTCTGGTAAGAACAAATATCTAGGTGGTTGAATCTGCAAACTAGAAAAAAACCCAATAAAACATGAGAAATACATATTTAAAACTAGTGTTTTCAACTGAATTTTGTGATGACTAGTTAAGGCTATGAATGTGAGAGAGATCCTCCAAGCCCTCGTATTTTAAATCTGCTGTGAATGATTTGGCCACCTCATCTCTAGTGTACACTAGTCCTTTTCTGTGCACTAGAAACATCTGAGGCGTGGATCGATGCTGCACCCTGTAATCTCAACGTATTAGCAGCTTGTGAGATTTGTCTGTATTAGGTAGCTCCTTTAAATGCTGCAGGCGACATCACCTTGAAAGACTACAGTACAGCAGTGGATGTGCTTGTTTCATAACAGACAAGCACACACCCTTTGCACAAACAAAATATAACGGCAAATGAAATCAGAAAGAGCAGATAGATACAGAGAGCCATTATTCTGTAAGCAGACCCAGATATGCCAGGAATACAGACACAGAATCAAATTAACTCTGGATTTGATTTGTCTGATAGACCTAGAGGTTTCCTCTTGGATGCATTTAATGTCACAGAGGTTCTTCTGTTTGACATCGTGCAGCTGATAACAGAGGTTTTGATGTCTGTCAAGTTAGACCTTCTGGGATTTCTTTACCTAGTTGCTAAGCAGGTTTTTGTAGAATTCAAAATAGTGTTCTCATTTAAAATATTTTAAAACATTTTTTGGAGCTATAAACTGTATTTTTCTGTAAAATCAGTTCAACCGTAGAGCAACATGACATGATCAGTGTTTATGAGTTTCACTATTTTGTTGTAGGCTACTTCTCTATTATCCTTTTAAAAACCTACACTATTTGTGTCATACAGATGGCATGGGCTCTCCGCTGTTGAATAGTGCTGTGAAGCTACTTATTGAAAACAGAAAAAAATAAACTGTCAAAGGAGCTTAAACTCCCAAGGTAGAAAAAACTTTATCAGCAGAACACATCTGCAACATGTCAGTTGTGTACATCATTCCAGATGTCTTTGTTCATCACCTTATTTTGCCTCTATGAAAGATTATTCTGTTGGGCTTACTGTGTTTTTTTTCTCAGGTACCTCCTGACTTTTGTTTTGTCACAAGAAATTGGCAAGATTCAATGACTTCCTCTCACACAAGTGCTTTAGCCCACCCATCCGTTGACGATACCCACTTACTTGTGCAGAGCTATAGGTGGACTCAGACCTGTAACCTGTAACCTATAACTGGAATCTCCAGTTGCCGTTAGAAAAAAGGCAGTGCACTGTAATAGTCGCCAGTCCTTCAAAACGTGAGAGACACACAGGATTGACAAACACTCATAACTAAAGGAATTTTAGAGAAACTAACCAAAACCAACATGATTTTGGACTGTATAGGGAGAGAACCCAGTCACTAGTTCATCTCAACCAATCACAACCCATCTCTTTTCTATGCATTTTGCCAGTGCATAACACAATGGCCACCAAAGACAAGGGCAGTGATAGCACAGTCTACTTCTTTCACTTAAGTTCATAAAATATAGCTTTATTTGGTCATTTATCTGATAATGAGTTCCAATCAGAAAAAATGCTCGAGAGGAGTAGCACCTCCTCTCAAGCATAGAAAATTAACAAACTGCCTTGATAAAATGGGATTTATAATCACACAGCCTGCAAGTAATTCTTAGAAGTGGTGATTGACCACTTGTGACACAAACTATTAGAAAGACAAAAATTCTGGCAGCTTTCAGCCCTTCCATTAGTGACTGTCACAAGAATAATGTATATTAAGGAGAAATGCAAAAATAATCTAAGCCTCACTTTTTCTAAACATAACCAATCTCTGTTTTGTCAACATTTCTAGTATACCATCTTTGATGCCATTCAAACGCTGTAAGTTGGTCTGTGGTTAGACATATCACTTAAATATGCTGTTTTTCCAAAAAAGCAACTTAATTTGATTAAAGTGAAAATGCTCAGATTTAGCAATGAATCATTCTCTCCTCTGTGTGCCTCATTTGTCAAAAAAGAAAGCAATAAAATGGCTAAAGAAAGCAATAAAATGGCTAACATTTTATAAGCAGTTTTCCTTAGGACTTTGCTCAGGCATCTTTTTGACAGAAAGACAAACCTTCCTCAGATTTTCAGGATTGTACCATTAGAGATGTCGTCAACCATAAATGGAGGTGACGTTCCATTTTCAATGTGTATTATGAAAGTCTCTACTTCAGAAAAGTTGATTGGTCAATTGTGATTTATTAATTCAGTTTAAAATGTTTAGGTTCCATGCCTTCCAATTTTGAAGATATATGCCTTTTAACATTCATACAGCTGTCTGAGCATGAATTTGAAAACACGTTTGATGTTCTATGACATTTCAGTAGACTTTCCCTTTTCAATTTTTTTTTTTTTACATTTTGAACTTGTTCTCCATTAACCATTCCCTCAGCACTCTCTGGCCTTCACAGTGTTTGGCATGTATGTCATTTAATGCTGACAACCTGCCCAGAGCACATCAACCAAATGCAACAAGACAGATGAGACGTGCTCCTTTTGCACATCATTTAGCAAAAGTCATTCGACAGCACCGATAAGGCCTGCCGGTGAATGACCAGAATGAATAGTTAGCAGTGGCTTCAACCTCATTACAAGGACAAACTGCATACAGTAGAGCCTTGATAAGTCTGGCATGCCCCTCCCCTCTTGCTGTTCTCTGTTTGAATATGAAAGGGAATAACGCTTAATGCTTTTTCCTTCGTAGATGGTGGCTTGTATGGGACAGCGACCCGTGAAATTAATATTTTTGTGAGATGAGATTTGCGTTACTAACACACACACACACGCACACCCACACACACACACACAAACGCAAGGAGCGTCTAATTTTCTAGCCGACTGAAAAACCTCCCAACACAGAAGAGCAGAGATATGTATGGATGTGTAGAGCTTTGAGAATGACAATACATAGGCACAATACAGAACAAGGATGGAAAAGTAAATTGTATTATGAGGTGCTGGACTCACTTCTCAAAAGTTGATAAAAAAAAAAATAATCCAACATCAACAAATATTTTTTCAAGCAATTACCAATTCCACACAACCCTCTTAAAATAATAAATCAGAATAATAATATTTTAAAAAGTTAATAAAAGTTAATCACGACATGTCGTGGCAATATAATATGAGACAGATAATCTGTGGAAAAAAATGAGCTCCTCTGTCTCCTCTCTCTGGTCCTACTTCCATTTGCATCTTCAAAGTGGGCGACACAACAGAACATACATGGCAGTGGATAGAATGAACCATCTGTTCATGCATCTGTCATTGGTTTTAAATTAAAACAATAAAGAGTTGCCAGCAAAACCATTTGGTAAGTCCAAGTTTCGTTCAAGTTGTAGAGACAGATATTTCTATTTCACGAATATTGTAGAAAGACAGCTTAAACAAGAATTTATCCTATGTGGCAGCCAAAGTTCACACTTTTAAGAAGAAGCTGAAATTATCCAACATTTTTTTTTTGTTTTGTTTTTTAGAGATGGAGAGATATCATGATTATTATTATTATTATTTTTACTTTTAGTATCAGGATGTTTCTAAAATTAAAGCAGGGAAACTCAGATGAAGCCATTTCAAAGGAGAGTGGATGTTCTATGACATGCTGAGCCACATTAGTGCTTCATTCAGGCTGCAAAAGAACCAGTCTTTTGGAAGATAACAGAAAGGCTGAGCCCTGTACAGCAAAGTGGGTCTGTCTGATCCAATTTAGCTTTCAATCTTTGTCGGTTTTAGAAATGTTTCTTTTGTCTTCTTATAAATTAGTAAAATCCATTTAAAACCACATATGGTCTCTCGAATACATGGCGTGTATTCTGTTCTAGTAATGTAAATAATAAATGCTTGCTCAGAAAAAAAAATATATTTTGAACGCTGTTCTTGTATGTTATTAAGCAAAAAAAATGACTGCTAATCTTAAGGTCAAAACAGAAATTGTGAGGAGTGCATATTTGTTTTTTGTCAGAAGAAAAATTAAGCAAAGTGCCACGAAAATAAAATTCTACAGGTGTCGATCTGGTAAGCCATCTGATATGAGATGAGCTATAGTCTTGTCAAGAGTCCTGACAGCCCGTTTCTTTCATTGTCTTCCCTTGCTGTCTTCAATTTTTCTCATCTCATTGAGGCTGGAAACAATATTAGCATTATTTATGCACCAAACTTTCTGCTGAAGGGCAATGAATTCTTCCTGCAGGCTCATAAATTACCACTCCACCTGGTTGTGCACTGTAAGAATGCTGGATGCTTAGCCAGCCAGCTTCATTCCTCAAGGCTACAGATTTGGATTGACAGCCCGTCTGTCTTGTATGCCACTGTTTGTCACCGAAGCTTTTGGGTTGCCGGGAAAAGGCTCTGCCAAGTGACCTTGAGCCCTGCTGAGGCCGAAGGACTCCAGCTAAAAGCCTGTTCCCCTGTTACAGCAGGCAATAGATGTTTCAGCCAAATACTCTATAAAAGGGATTGATCGCGAGCTAAATGTGCCACATTGTCGAAGTGTCTTCATTGTCAAACAAGTAGGGTTTGATTCTGCATAATATTTCTGCACTATATTCATACTCCTTCAAACACCTCATTCGATCATGTAGAGAAACAGCTAAGAAGTTTTTATATAGTTTTCAATGGCATAAATTAGAATTTAATTTGGAGCTTTTAAATGAACTCTTCCAGAGACGTTTATCTTCTAAGAGATGTTTATCTGAATATCAGTGGCTAATAATACATTTTGAGTTTCTGTTAAAATTTGTAGAAAAAGCTAAAATGTTTATGACATTTAAGTTCATGTTGTGTGTGAAAAAAAACAACCTTAAAACTGTCACGATATAATGTTAATGTTAGTCACTTAGTTTTTTTTTTTGTTTGTTTGTTTTTTTGACTGTTTTGATCTGAAATACATAAAAAAAACAATAAAATAAAAATAGATGCTGTTATTGGATTGTGTCAAGCATTCAGAAATGAGAGCACAAGAAAGAGAACAACGAATAAAAAAAACATTGTCAGTGGTGGTTGACCCGTCAAAATAGAGAATATGTTTTTGGAAACTGCTCCTAACATTTTATCAGCTGAGTAGTATTTTGAACAACTATTTCCGGGCAAGGAAAGGAAAAGATATTGCATGTCATGGAAAAGAAAACTACAATAGTGGAGGAGTGGTATGAGGAAAAAATAAGCCTCTCGCTATCTTGGTCTATCCATCTCCTGTGTTTGTCCTCCCATTGTTACCATTACTCTTCATTTGTTCGGGTAGAAGCTCAATAAAGTGGAAATACGAGGATCCAGACTCCAGTCCCAGATTTTTGCTCCCGCCGAGCTCGTGGAACCAGCAGCAGTAAATGCCTGTTTTTTTTCTAGTCTCTCTCCTCTCTTCTCTCTCTCTTCCCCTCTCTCCTCATTCTGCTGCACGCTGCTCAGCTCTGCTGCAGTGGATGGTCCTCACGGTGCGCTCGCAACTCGTCTCAGTGGAGGAAGGAGACCTGAGAATCTCTCTTTCACTTCCCCCAAAGCCAGTATTTCCCCTTTTAGGCAATCATCTTTCCACCATCCACCTGCCGGTAATCAAAATGCCTGGATGAATGTGCTGGTTGCAGTCATAGGATAGATGAGAGAAGAAGACTTTTCCATGTATGATCTTCTGCTATCTGCGGACAACCGAGAATCCCTGCGCTCATAGATGCTTCCTGATTGCAGAGTAGGTGTAAGGTAAGTTCTCCAGCTTGAAGTTATTTTAATGCAGAGTGCCTGTTTCACCTTTAAAAAAAAAAAAAAGATTCAACATGGTCTAATGAGGATGTATTTGTTGAAGTTTGGTGCAAACAAGTTCAGAATAAGGTGTGGGTGGCATCTGACATGAATGCATTTGTAGTGTATCTTTGGGGGTCTGCATTGCTGAGCTTTTTGTCAGTCTGTTGAGCTTCTATCACATGCCAAAGACCTCTGCAATAAATCCTTTTCGACTGCACCAAATTAAAATTGTTAACTCTTTCACTCATCTGTGCTTATGTCTTTGCATGCTCCACACATTTTCATCGGTTATCCAACTGAATGATATATCCAAAAGATGCAGGAAATAAAGAACTAGGCTTTTTAAATTATTATTCCAGGGGAAACCCTGGAGCGGTACCTCACACTTAGAGTAATTCACCAGAGATGAGCTGTGAGGTTCTGTGACAGCTGTGTGCATCGAGGGCACCACTCTATGCGTGTGCTTGCGTGTGTGTGTGCGTGTGTGAGAGTGTGCGCAGTGTAACTGTGGGCGTTTGCATGCGTCTCATGAAAAGTGGAATAGATGAACTCTTGCGTGGGCAGCCTTTGCGCTGTTTTGTGAATGAAGTGCTTTCAGTCTGCACTCAAGGAGAAATTGGCATGTTTACGTTTCTGCGTGTTTTCCCTTTTAATACTATCAACTGTCGCTCATCTGTTGTCTCAATTTGCGAGCACATACGTCAGCAGCATACACCCTCTTCTGGGAAATACCCGGGTGCTGCACATTGCCAACTCTATCAGGTACTGGCTGGCGTTCTATTGGAAACATTCACTCTCAAAACCCAGCTTCCACGCTTTCCCAGGCTGCTTGGTGAAGCAAAGAGGTGCTGCAGTCAGTCAGAGGAGATGTTTGAACATTCATGTTCACTGCTGCACTGCAGGCAGACTCTCTCCCTCCAAATCTGCAAAGAGGCCAAGCTTTCCTTTGGCACACACAGAAGAGGCTTGATTTGAGAAGCTCTTCATTGTTAGTTCACGCTTGTAATCCAAAGCAACTTCCACAAGTCTGTTGGGTGTATTTCCAGGTGATGGGGTACTCATCATTTTGGAATTAGCTGTTTGTATACATGAGCAATTGCGTGGCTAATGCCATATTTATGCAAATGCCTCAATAAACACAATGTGTCTATTTGAGGAAGGGAACCCTAACTAGTTACTGTGGATCTCATTATTCCATATGGCCAGAATTTTAATTGGCTATTTCTCATTTAACATTTTTTTTAATTAAAAGCTCTTTGCAATCATCAAAGAAACAAAAAAAAAGCAAAAAAAAAAAAACAGACCTGCTAAAATACTAACGCTCCGAATAAGTACACTGAAATTAATGATTCGAATAAGGAAACAATTGAACAATCAGTGAATAAAAAAGTTTAAAGTTGTTTGAAATATTCTTGGATTATGATGAACCTAGGATGTTTTCAATTTGTATTTTTTAATCACTCAAATTGTATTAAGTTTAAAAAAAAAACTAAAAATAAAAAAATAAAAATCTTTGAGCTTATAAACACTATAAACAACTTC
The DNA here is from genome assembly GCF_027474105.1 of Poeciliopsis prolifica. Classification (NCBI taxonomy): domain Eukaryota; kingdom Metazoa; phylum Chordata; class Actinopteri; order Cyprinodontiformes; family Poeciliidae; genus Poeciliopsis; species Poeciliopsis prolifica. The sequence goes on from NW_026562388.1 coordinate 9,210,204, forward strand.
TACTTGATTCCAGCAGATTTTGATAAGAGTTCCAAGAGAATCACCAGAAATCATTTAAGCTGCATGGTCCCAGTATTCACATTCCAAATGTGAATGTTTTTGACAGAATATGGGCTTAGTAGAAAATTACAACATAATGACAATGAAAGCAACCATATGGTTACCACCAGCTTCACTGCCACAGGCTCCCGCAAACCTAACAGCACTCTGAAATGTTAGATATTTGTATTCTGTAGCTTCATGTATTCCCAAAACATCCAAGCATTTATTTTGATTTATATAGAGGGAAAGTGGTTGTTGCATTTCTAGAAATTGACTACTACCAATCAAGAGGCTTTGCTTGCAGTCAGCGTTTACTTACAAATCATGCCTCATCCAATTAATAAATAGCGTTTTAGAAATTATATTTTAATACTTGAGAGCTTGTATGTTCTGGTTCAAGAGGTCAAAAAGCTTAAGTATATTAGTAACTGCTTAGAAGTGTGTTTAATTCAAAATTTTAAAACATCAAAAAAAAATTTAAATTGTAAGGTATAAACTTAGTTTTTGTACAGTAGCTCAAATTCATTCAGATTTGACTGTTTTTTCTACTCAGACTACAGATAATGAGCTTGGCTTGAAACATACATATGCTTTTCTTTTAATAATTTGATTTTAGGTCTGACTGTGTTTGAGTTTTTTTCCTGTGCTCAAAAATCTTTTGCAGCCTGTAGTTAGTTGTCTTCTGTGAGATACTAAGAACTTGAGATGTGTTTTTATAACTCACCCTGCTTTAAACGTCCTCCATCCCTGACATGTCTGCTCAGTCCTTGTTCTTCATTGTGCTGGTTGTGCACCAATCTTCTCCAACAAACCCAGAGGGAAATTAAGAAAAGAATACAATTGAGGTTTATGACTTTATGAATTTTAACTAAGTGTGAAAAGGTTCAAAGAATTGAATCATTATCAGGGTATCATAAACCATAATGTGTACACTTTGATTCTCAGTATTTCATTGTTAAGCTGAATGAACAGGGATTACATTTTAAAATTGTGGAAAAATACTATTTCTCCTTTGAGGAGAATCCCATTTGTCTTACAAAGACACAAAGCTGTAATCTAAAATGATTTGCTCAGGGCCACTCCAGTGACCCCCATTTATTTTTCTGTCATACCAGAAGTGTTGCCCTGTCTGTCCATTGGCGGGTGTGGCATTTTAAACCCAGTCTACATTAACTTCGCTGACAGTGACACTTCAGGAGTGTCTCGTCAGAAACCTACTCCTTTGGGTTATTTTCTTTGTGCCCCGTGCCTAGTGTCAGAAAATACTTTCCCTGTTGATCCTATTCTTGGTCCACATTTTTTTATTTGAGTCCTTCCTACACGCCTTACCTCTGACTTATGCATTGCACCTGTAAAGAGTGAGAAAAGGACAAAAAGAGCTTCAGCTAAAGCACAGATGAAATTTCCATTGTTTGTGTTTTTTGGTGGTTCACCTTTAAAGTTTGGCATTGCCTTGATGGTAATCTTCACTGAAGCTCAAATGGTGAAACAGAAAACCATTTTTAAGCTGTAAACTAAGGACAAGTACCAGCAATATAAGATCTCTGGTGAGTATGATCTCTCTTGATATGCAGTAGTAGTAGCAAGTGAGACACACTTACCGATGTCTGACGTCGTTTTTACATAAATTTGTGCATCGGTGCTGTTCTACTGGAGGCGATCAGCCTGGGGTTCTACTGACTGCTAAGGAAGCCCAGTTCATGTTAAGGGTGGCCTCAGCTCATCTGTATTGTTGGATCTGGTGTCTTTTGTCTTTCTCCATGCATAAACCAGACCAGTTTGCTGAACAGTGAAGCAATTCAAAGCATTATTAAAGCAACGTGAGCAGAAGCTAAATCCTGCTGGCCATTTGAAATTGGCGTCTCAATGAAGCTTCTTAGTAGAGGAAGTATGAGGGGAACCAGAATTTCCTGTTAGATGGCTGGACTGACTTTGGACCTGATAAAAACACAGTGGACTGGCACAATAAATGTGAAACTGAAATTGGGTTTTCAGAAGGTGGATGCCACAATACTCAAATCATATCACTGTGTGTATTAAATCCACACCAACATCATTCAAAAAGGCACTTTACTTTTTGAATGAGGTTGTTGAAATAACTTTAATGTATTTAGATGCATTGATGAAATGGATAAATAAAATCTACCAGCAGAAAATTGTTCCAATGTTCATTATGATAATTATGCAGTCCTTCAGAGGAACGGATGGAAAAAATGTTACAAATTATATCCAAATAAGCCTGTTTAATGTTCTGAACTAGAATGAGACATTCCTACTGTGGCTGTTTTCAGTTGAGATTATGTATGTTTGCTGGACGTGTTTGAGCTTGCATGAGGCTTGAGTAAGAATCAGTTCTCAATCTGTCTGCTGTTGTAACAATTTTGACTTCATGCTGTGTCCAAATGACTCTCTCAGTCCCTCTCTTTTTTTGGAGAGCTCACACAAAAACATGCACCCACCAGCAGTAAACATGCTCTGTGTCACTGAGGCTCCAAACAGCTGACTCTTCAGAGGAGAGCTCTCCCCTGATGGGAGTCTTGAACCAAACCCAAAGACTAGAGAAGAAAGCTTTCCCTTCTTCTGTAGATGCAGCACCTATCTGCCCTTTCCTCAATTTCGGTTTGTCACTCAACAACACTGGCTTTCTCTCTTTTCTCTCGCCCACCCCCCAGTGAATAAGTCGCGATGCATTCTCAGCCACTGCCAAACCTGAACTTTGAAGCTGCAGGTAAAAGATTAAAGCCAAATGACTTTTCGGCTGAAACAGAACTATCTTTTTGCCACTTGAAGGCAGAGCTCAGTCCTCCTTCTTAACAGTTGCACTTGAGTAAGCTGTGATGCTTTTTCTTCCCTTAACTCCAACAGCAGTTTGCTGACACACATTCATTCCTCTGGTATACAGTCAAGGATGATAAACTGTTGACTGCTCTGCTATGCTGCCTCTGCTTCCTTGGCTGGCAGTGCAAAAAGCACTGCAGAGGATGAAAAGGAACACAAATTAGACTGATGCTGCAATTAAAATTAAAATGTTAAAAGCATAATGTGATAAGACATATAGAAGTTGTTTTTGTGCTGATTAATATTGAAACAATTGCGACACCTGAAAACTTTTAAAACTGTGCTGACAATGCTAGATAATGTTAAATTGCCTAGATAATAGTTGTAGCAAAAGTCCTAACTTTATCCTCATTCTATTTTATGAATAAGCAGCCATATCTATTTCACCTACTCCCATTAACATTTGTTGTTAAAATTTAAGACTCTCTTCAAGGGTCCATGGTTATACATTTTCATCCATGTGCAAAATTGAAAATGTGGTTTTGAGAACATGACTGAAACTATTTTTTATTTCAAAATAGTGTATTGAAATTGTGTATTGTGTTTTGAAAAACAATTTAAAACACTTACTGTGATTTATTTGTTTGATACATTTATCATTTGTAGGTTTTCTGACTTTAAAAATTGTTTGGTCTGTGATGTAGAATCAGGCGTCCTTATTTGAGAAGATGAATACCTTTCTTGGATTGATTGGCAAATTCCTGATCGGGACATACTAGTATGAATCTGTTTTATTTAGTTTGAAATTCACATGTTCTTTCAACAAGCACATCCACCTGCAGTGCCACACATCCTCGGTTTGCTACCCATCTTCACTTGTGATATGTAGTTATTACAACCACGTCAACATAAATATGTCATTGTTGGGAAGGAAAAAAATTGTGGAAAACTGAATGTTCTGTGTTGTATACAGTAGTAGGACACCTACAGCTTATTATTTTGATTAGCTTAAAATCCTTTTTGTTTGACACTACAACACAGGACCCATCTTCCTTAGTTGCCATGGAGACAGCATTAGGCAGTGGTGCCTCAATGTTTTTTTGTGTTTCTTTACATAGCCCCATGCCAAGCCATCCTGCTTGTTGGGGGCTCACCCGTGCCAACTGCGTACGTGGGCGGATAGATGGGTGCATGCGCATGTTTCACTTACTCTGAGTGAGTGGGAGAGAAAGGAATGGAATATATCAAAACAATATGGGGAGGGATTGTGATAATGAACCGAAAAAAAAAAAAAAAAAAAGCTAGGGGAAAGAGTGACATGAAAATAAATTAATGATGAGTATGTGTGGGACAAATGCACTATGATCAGACCTACATTACGTGTGCACACAGAATTTCCAGCAGAGGATGATGACAGTACGCACATGTGAGTGAGCAGGGTAAGTGTGTGGGTGGAGGGATGCCGCAACAGTGCAGCTTATTCTGCCTTCGGTTTGATCTCTGCAACTCTCTCACAGGGGTTCTCACTGCATTACTTCACAGTGGTTCACACAGCTTGATGCCAAATACAGACTGCCTCTCATTATTACATGGCATGACAGTCTGTAATTGACACCATGGATTTTGAATTCTGGAAACTATCTTAATGTCTCAGCAATATGAGCATTAGACCTAGTTCAAAACTAAAGTAGTCACTCACTGCATATACGTTTTGGAATGCACTATTTTTTATTTTTTTTATTATTCTTTTGAGAAAATATTCTAATTACTGTTACCAAATTCATGACAGATTTATGTATGATTATAAATTGGTAGAAAAACAGTCATTATTGTATTGTTACTTTTGGTCTGAAGGTGTCACTGTTGAATTTGTTGAATAATCTGTGTTGTTCAAGTTCCCTCTCAAACTCCTGCCACTTAATTGTGCATCTACCTTTCATTTCAATTGGTCTTTGGGAATTTCAGCTGCAGCATCACTGCTTTTATTGACCCTGTTTTCCACTACTGTAGAATCAGCACAACTGGTACATAAATATCACTAGAAGAACCTGATAATAACCTTGTAAACCACACAAATGCTTCACTCACCTCAAGTTGCTGGATGCCTAAAAGTTAAAGCGTAACTTGAATCATCACTTATCTGATTAATTTGGTTCATTATTGTAAAACTAATTGCAAGCTCTCATGTTATTCTAAAATGGTTAATTGATCCTCTAAATTTACCAAAACAAAAGTAGGGACATTAGGATCATTTCTACCTTTCTGCTTCCTCCTCAGTGAGTTAATGGGTGAGTTTCACAGTCACCTCTTCTAGAGATTTGGATCTCTATTCTTAATCCATTTTTCCTTTGCAAACATAACTGTAGATTGATTTATTATTATCTTATCCTTATATTTTCTGCTATTTAGTGCATACGATATCTATCACTATCGCATACGATACGATAGTGATAGATCACTATCGTATTTAATTTAGGCATGACTATGTCTGATATATTATCCTGTATTTAGCACAGGGAGTGCCGGAAATAGCAGTGATTGATCAGTCTAGTGATGATTCTCATGATGTCAACATGATGAAAAATTGATTATCATTTAGATCAAGCTTTTTTGTTTTAATAGTAAAATGTATGTTTCTCTGTATTTTATGCACATTTTACTGCATCTTTGTTTTATAATGTATAATATTCTTTAGCATTGGGACTGCTGTACAAATTCCATTGTTAAAGAAGGTTTGGCCTCAAGCTTGTACCAGAACTCCGGAGTCTGTACATGATGGTAAATTGCTGTACCATCATGTTAAAGTAACATGATGGTACCTACACATGTTCAGCTGGAAAAATATGTTTCAAAGGGAAAACTATGTTGTCTCTGGGAGAATTGAGTCATCACTGCAGAAATTGCAAAGTGAAGAAGAAAGTGAAGAAGTAATAGGAGTGTAGAGGGTTACTGTTTGCAACTTTCAAGCATAACCAAGGGTCAGGTAGGAGGTCTTTCCATGGATATGGTCCTATGAACATTATTTAGTTGACATTTATTTCAGCTGTTTCAGGTTAACAGAATATTCACACAGCAATATGCTTCAATGTGGACAAATACCTTGACTATCACTCCTTAAGATTCATTTTAACAAATCCCTCCATTTAAATTAATATACAATGTAAACATTTTTTTTGTTTGCTTGTTTCTAGAAGACAAAGACACACAGTTTTCTATCTGAATGTTAAATAATCACCACATGGATTATCTGGAAGGACCACCAGTTTAGTATTAACTTAAACATCAAATTTCTTATTGCTGTCACGAGTTTCCATTTTTTGTGTTTACTCTGTGCTTTTTTTTTTCTCCTGCAATACAAACATAAGCAATATTTGCTTTTGCTCTGGACATTATGAAGGGATCTTGAGACGAATCAGTGCAGCAGAATCTCTCTGAGGGACTCCCTCAGTACCCAGCTCTTACTGCATCATGGACCAAATCACACAAACAAATCACATAAATCCCTTAAGACATATGTAAATATTATTTTACAAGTTTTTCACACCCCTTTCTGTATACCCCAGCTTTAAGAAAATATTTAGTGCATTGAAAAGTGAATGGTTACTGCTAGAAACACTAGACTGTATTGCTTTTAAAGCTGATATGAGGCATGCTAAATAAACATGCTATTACACATGCACAATGTTTTGGACTCATCTGTCCTAGGTAGAGGGGCAGGTGAAAAATAAGTAATCAACCAGGACGATGTTAAAGAAATTGCTGTGCTCTTCATATACTCTGCTCAAAGATAGACCACAAATAGGATCAGTCTGTCTGTCGCTATTGTGCTTAATTGGAGCACCTGCTTATCACTGAATTAGCTTTAAGTCAGACTGCTGGTGAGAAGTTTGCAGGATCTCATCATAAGCTTGAATATTATATTATTTTTTGATTTTTAATGATTCATTTAATAATGCATGGATGATCTTTGCTTAATAATATACCATATGACCCCAAGCAGGGCCAAAATTCTGCATACAGAGTTAGTTATATTCACACATCTCAACTAATAATAGTTTAAAACATTAATGCATGTTTGAGATCTTTGTCTTGTTGAATAATAACAGTTTTTGTGACATTTGAGGTTAGATGTCAGTTTGACATCTAAATGGCATTAAATGAGCAGTATCATAATGACCGAAGATCATACAAAAACAAGTTCCTATTTATTGATCTGGCTTGTCTCCTTGCCTCACTGGGTACTTTATGAGGTAAAACTGTCCTGGCAGTGTGGGCAATGTGGCTTCTCTATGTGGCATGCCTGAAATGCTGCAATATGACATGTGAAAAGTAGAAATTAAACTCAGATAAATCACAAAACCATTATGACATTCATTGCATTGATGGGAATAAATACCAGATGTATTTTCCCGACAATCTTCCCTCTGTTGAGTCATATGATGGAGTCCCTAAGTGAAATGAAACAGGCAGTCCTGTATGTAATGAAGATCCACTATCCAAACTGAAAGGCACTATTTTAATAGTAATCTTTGCCGAAAATGTTCTTCATCATAAATATGAAATCGTGTGATGAAACAGTTTGAAATAAAATGATTCTATTTTATTCATTCAGATGAACACTATTTGTGCATATTTCAGTGACTTAAATTGAAAATACTTTCAGAGAATTGAAAGATATTCTTTTTTTTAGCTACTTCACTTGTGTGTCAGCATACTGTTTTTCTTTTTTTTTTGTTTTTGACCAGATTAGTTGAAAAGAAGACTCCCAATGTTTGTTTTATTTCAAGTCAGTCCATGATGTTAACAGAAAAATAGTAGACAGGGCTTTTGGCCATCTCTCTAGAGAGACATACAATGAAAGGAATTTAATGTAAAGCATGTGTTTTTTGAGATTTGTGAACTTTTTTTCAGACTTTTATGAGTCGCTGGTGACTTTCTCTGTTGAAAGAGGTTAGTCCAGCTACAAGCATATTTGCAGGACCAACAAAAATAAGCAAACAGTTTCAGGGTGGATAATTGGAATGAAACAGGAAATTTCCTTGTGGACCAAAGGCATTTGCATTAAAATTAGTCAGTGCCCGGGTTAAAATAAAGAAGGCAGACCGGGCTGTTTGCGTCACTAGCTTGCACTCACTGGGACAACCAATGGTCACTGTGAAACTGGCAGTGGAATGCCCCATGTGACCCTTACAGTCCTGTAAGACAGGGGCTGACTGCCAGTTACCACAAGAGCTTTGAGCTGCAGAGGACCTTTTTCTGTCATCGAGCTGCTAAATGCTAAATGCCAGACTAGATGGTTAGTAGAAAAAGTAAACTTTTTTTAAGTGCATAAAGAGTAGAATAATAATAAAAAAAGAAACTACAAGAAAAAAGGAAAATCACATCAAAGTATCTCTTTCCTCATGCTCTTCAAACCTGAGAGATGAAGTAAACGTAAAAGTTTCCTTAAAGTCATCAAATATCCTCCAAGGCGCTATTTTCTAAAAGACAATGCGAGTCCTTTTGTTGTTGTCTACTATCGCACACCACTTTACACAGTTGATGATCACAAAATACCAATTAGCCCACAGCATTAGGCTGAACCTAGTAAGTTTCCATCTAAGGACCAGTGAGTGAGAATTATTGCTGAATTTAAGTGAACAATGTTTTGTAAATTATTTAGGGGAATTATATTTTACAGTACAAATTGCAGAGGAATAATTAAAAAATAACCACCAGAAAGTATGAAGTGAGAGGCGGGTTTGAAATACTGCAGAATGTGGCAAAAAGCTCTTTGCTATTTGTTGTTAGGATTGTACTGCACAGCAGGACCAATTTCCACATTAACACCTTCTCTGTTTTAGCGCTGTAGAAATGGGGCGCCGCTGTGATGATGGTGTGGCTATATAACTTCATTTTAAGGTTGGTGTCTGTATGGGGGATGAACACATCTTCAGTCATTAGTCTACCTCCCACGTTCTTCCTCTTTCTCCTCTCGCATACCTGATCTGCTGCATATTGATCCAGAGACCCGCTGACTTGTAAGAGATGGGGTCATTAGGCCAAACACGTGCTACTGTGAAACCCACTGTGTACCACATGTCTGGTATTATCACCTACAGACATGGCAATAGATGAGAACATTTATATCATTAATCATTGTTGAAGAAAAGCACAATCAGGGTCTCAGTCTGTTTTCATTCAGGTCACTCAGAGTCCCTAAAATAAGATTTCTTCATCGTGCAGTGTGTGTACAGAAACCTTGTCTCCTAGTTTTGATCTCTAAATTTAAGTGCTGATCTGCCTTTACCTCCCCAGATCCCTACAACTCTTTAATATGAAGCAGGACTGTTTCAGGATTTTGATTGAATGACTTGAAGTCATCAGTCAACAAGAGCACGCCAAAGAGTAAACCCAATCTGTAAATTACAGTGAGGATTGTGGGTGATAACAGTGAACAGATGCACAGTGCAGATGGGTTGGTTTTCTTTCTCTTTTTTTAGTACGCGTACGAAGCCACATCTCAATGTGTCCACAGGGTTTTCAGAGGGGTTGCATTTGTAATATCATTCAGGCTGGCAAGCAGAGCGTTTAAAGCCAAAGTGTTGGAGATGCTTTGGGACCCATATTGAACCATTTTAAGTTATAATCTTCGCTGCTGCATACCAAAGAATTAGGATGAAGACGTCAAGTACCCATATATTGAAGGTAGGTTTCTCAAAGGACATCAGTCTAGATTTTCCTGATGAATAGGAGGGGCACAAAATTGAATTTCATTACAATGTGCCGGTCTGACTAATTTGGGTATCCGTGAGGTTGTGATCTCATCACTAGAATGTCATTTTAACTTGTCAATCTATCACTTTGTCTAAATGGTTAGCTAGAAGGTTATAAAATGCAATATTCCTGAACAATTAAGGGCATTGTATAATTTTCTTTTTTGTGAGGTCTGAAAAATCACAATCAGTGTAGGTTCTATATCAGTTCTAAGTGCTTAAATAGAAGGCAACTGAACTTCTCTTGTGTCTTGAAGACGTTTCAGATTTCATCCAAAAGGTTTCGTCCATATAGAAGAGAAGGGTCATACATTGCAGTCAGAACACTCGCAACAACAAGGCTAAACTCTAATGAGTCTTTGACCCTATCCTTCATTCACCTTATTATTTGGGTCATTTTCATTTCACTCAAACATGTCACCTGAGGCTGGCAACATTTGAGTTGTTTTCGTCACCTGTCCTTGATGGATGTCCACACTGATGAAGCCTTTTGGATGAGAAAGGAAATGTCTTCAAAAACAAGAGAAGAAAATACTTAAGAGAAGAAGTGCAATTGCCTTTTGTTTAAAGTCTCTGCCCCAAATGTCAGGCATTTGGGGCAGAGCCAAAAGAAAAACATTGTGTCCCATCATTGCTATTTAGAGGTATGACTTTTGAATCCAATAAACATTGCAGGACTTGGACAATTATCCTCATTTATCTATCAAAGCAGAGGTGGATAACCTTTGTGAGTACACACTGTTTGTTGTTTACAGACTAGAAATTGTGGGAGTTTTTATCTTTAGGGCTTTGTCGAAGAGCAGAACAAAAAATACAACATTTTCAGTATTTGACCTGCTGGTAACCACTTAGAACCAAACAGGGGGGAATTGTGTGATTTCACTTTCTGGAAAATGGATTAGTACGATTCTGAGAAAAAAGAAAGAGGACCTTATCTTTCTTCAAACATCATATTGAAAATCAAGAACAAACATTTTCCTTCTTCATATTTAAAAAATAAATCAAAGCAAAAAATATCTGTGAAATACTTTTATTCTCTTCTCAATCAAGTGTTTGTGGACAACTTCATTATCCTTTCAAAAACCACTCCTTAAAAATTAACAATTGCTTCTTTTCAACTCATATCCCCAAGATTTTTTCTTCCCTTTCCCTTCTCTATATATTATTTAAACTCCCATTTAAGATGTTTTCATTATTCATGTTTAGGTCATTCCACTGAACGTATTACCAAAATGCAATTCAATTTATATGATAAAAACATTCTCAGCATTCACAAAACATAAATAATTTCCCAGCAGTGAACACACGTTGTTCCTGCCCATGTAGTTGCTGCTGCCGCCAGGCCGATTAGAGCCAGTGCCTCTAGGCCATTACAACATTGATTGGAATCATATTTTGTTGCAGAGGCGGCAGATACTGATCGACAAGCAAACTCCTAGGCAGGTTTCACATATGGGAGATGATGTGCTTGCTATTAATTAAATCAGTCTGGACCAGAAACCAAGAGTGAATGATGGCTTGTATTTAGATGAAATAAATCACCAGCTTTGAGGGGGGAAATGTAAATGACGTCTGTCCCCTTGAATGTTCGTCCCCCCTATACAGTTACACAGCACAGCTCTGTCTTTATGATTTAGACTGTCACTTTGGGGCTGGCATGCAACAGTCTTCATGTGTGTATTTTATGACCACAAATACATTTTGATCCCACAAACAACTTACATGATGAAACATGGAACACTCTTGTTTTTTTCACATAATTAAACTCCAAAACTTGTGGTATTCTTTATCTCCCATAACTCTACCCATTTCTTCTAAAGACTATAATTTGTCCCAGGGTTGCTTTGGAAACTGGATGATGGATTCATGCATCATTGCATGTTTTTGACCCTCAACCAACAAGTTGTGACTTGACTTTTATCCTTGGAAATTCAAGGCTGATTCTGACAAAGACAGACGGATCCCATAAGTTCCAGCTGTTTATTCTTGCTGGGCCATAAATCTCTTGCTGCTGTCTCCATACAGACAGACTAATGGAGATGTGACTTTCTTTCCTTTATCTTTTTCTCACTGTGAAATTGATGTGTGAGCAGCTAAATGTAGACTCAAAAGGAAACCATCTGTGAAATGTTGATGCAAGCACTTTAAAAAATATACTGTTTTTCTACCTGGAGTTGTAAGTCTTTAATCATGTCACAGGAGCTTTATGCATACAGCCCTTATTTTTAATTGAATTCCTTTTGCATGAAGAGGCAAATGATGAAATATGCTTAAATAGTTTTCAACATCATCATTTGATTTTATACAAGAAATAGCAGAAAATGAGACCAAGCATTTTGTATGTGCATATCACCAGCCTTCATGAAGCACATGTTATATAAAAGATTTGACTTGCAAATTTGACCATATTTAATTTTTCCCGCTGATAAATAATTGGGTATAATGAATGAACACTTTTAAAGTTAAATAATTTTTTTCATTTTATTTAATTTAAAATAGTATATTTTTCAGTGCCTTGTAAAAGTATTCATTATCCTTGAACTTGTCCAGAATTTATCAGGGTTGTCTATTGGGATTCAATGTTATAGACCAGTGTGATGAGTAGCATTATTGTCAAATTAATGCAATTTTACATCATTTAAAATAACACATTTTGTCATCAGTGCTTTTCATTCACTGGTGAACTATGAAGTATGAAGAAATTTCTTTCTTTTCCTTATTTCCTTATAGTCGATTTTGTCAATCTAAGATATTCAAGGTTTCCACAGATTAGCATATTTTTTCAGCTGCCATCTTTAAGAGGTAGTTTTCATATTCAAAGAAGTTCAACACAAAAAAAATCTGGTTCTTTTTTTTTAAACCTTTTAGTCTAAAAGCCCTAAATAAATTCCATTCTGACCAGTTCCCCAAGTAGTAAGTCCATCTGTGTGTAATGTCATTTTAGCATAAATACAGCCAATATTCCCCATGGTGGTGGCAGTGTCATGCTGTTGAGATGCTTTACATGTGCAGGAACATGGAATCCTTTTTAGTTGGTGCTTTGGCTGTGTTCGTTATGTTAAACACAGCTTCTTCTTTACTCACTTTCTACAAGATCAAGTGCAAAATGTGAGGTTAAGCTTTGCCCAAATTAAAAATATAAACCATTGTGTTTACAGTTCTCTCTTTCCTTCCCCATCTGCCTCATGGCCATTCACTATTGGGTTGTAGGCAAACGTGGAAGTGACATTTAAAAATAAAAGCAGAGTAGTGTGAAAACACCTTCAGGTGGTCACAGCTGCCACAGCGTCCACCCACAACAGCAATACCAGGCCAAATGCTGCATCAGATGAACTGCTAACTGCTCTGGTGACTGTGCCCTAGTATTTGAATGAGCATGACTCATTTCATTACACAAAGAAGAGATGTAACTCTCTCCATCACATAAATATTACATTATAAATACCATGTTGACCCTTTTTTGCTTAAATGAGCATCTCAATAAATTAGAATATTTTTAAAAAGTAAACATGTCAGTAGTTCAAATTATTACACACACACCTGGTTTTGTACGTGTTTAAATATTTATATAAGAAAACAAGGACGTTTGATCAAGTAAAAAATATATATTTTACTTTTAGTTTATATTTGTAATTAATGTTATTTCAGGGACCTATTATGATACACAGTCTTTGGGGGTACAGTAATAATTTGTCATTCAGTATACTGCTTTTGAAATCTTCCACAAGGATGCTAATCGACAGAAGGTTAATCTGCTCAGAGTGCTGTATTCAAGCAAAATAATGGGAAGTTGAGTGTATGAAATTAGTATGATGGAAAAGGTGTGCAAGCAGCAGGATTGACTGCAGCCCTGTGAGTATTGTGAAAGTTTGGATTGAAATTTACAAGAGGTGGATGTCATCTGGAGTCAACAACACCAGTATGTGGGCTGAAACTGTGCAATTTGATGTGTTGAGCAACGTCTGAACCAGAGACAATTTTAGCATCTGTTTAATAATGCTAAAAATTAAAAGAAATGAACTGTTGGATCGAGACTCTAATTCTGCTTTTCAGATCAGAGTTAATATCATTAAGAGACCAAGAATCCCAGAGAGAAGCAAGAAAGCTTTCAAGTTGGGTCTGATCTCTCTCATTGTCACTTGACAATATATCAGAGATTCTCCACTTGGTTTAGTTCAGATAAGCTTATTGGCCAATCAAGCCCAGTGATAACATGCTATTTAATCCAGGTAATGGGATCTTTTTGCTGAGTGAGCAGATACCAAGTCCTGCTTGAAAATGAAATGAGTGTCTTTGTAACTGCTCATCATAAAGTGCTCCAACATTTTCGAATAGATGGCCTCAAAATCCTCTCAAGGCTATATTTGCTTCCATTTTTCTTTTGTTGGTCTTTGCTTAATTTACTGCATTTTTTCCTTGCACTCAGCTTTTGTTAATATGCTTTGACATAGTTCATTGGGAAGCTATCTTTACTAATCATGTTTTGTGGCTCACCAATGACTCCAGAATGGTTGTTGAGTTAGCACTTGTTAAGCTAGGCCATGTCTGATTTATTTGAAATTTCTCCTGTAACATGTACTATGCCTGAGTGTTTAATTGCCTCCCTTTTGTGAATAATTTTCAGTGTCTGTCATGGGAGCTGTGCAGAGCACCTTTTCAAATTTTCCCCATATACAGTCAGCTACCACTTAGTCATGGCTACTTAAAGACAGCTTTGATGGACTCTGTTGCTGTCACACTGCTGGTTAGAGCTTGTTAACCCAGACACTTTGAAAACAAGCTCGGGTTTAATATGCCCCATAAGCTCTTTCAGAGTATTTCGTTCTATTAAGGGATCCATTCAAATATATGCTTATATACAATATGGGAACACAGCTTTATGTTGTATATTTTTGTCTGATTTAACACAGGTGTGTTCTGTATTCTTCATGTTGGTATACATGCACATTGTGAGTGGGGCTCATCTGTTAACACTCGGCTCTTTGCCTATCACCACCCATCTATTCACAGCACCTTTTAGCGCTCAACTACATAGCAGTGGGAACTTTGGGAAATGTTATGAAGCAGACTGTCAGCATCAGCTTGCTCTTCCCACGCTCATCTTCAGAATAAGCCTACATTTTGTTCGAATCAAGCAGATTAAGGTGAATGGTGGCAAGAATAGCTGAATGATTTTATCTCTCCAGCGTTTCCACCATCAGAGAATGAATGAAATAACACACTGTGATAGATGGTCAGAGCTGTGCACTTATAAAGAGGACATAAAAGAGGCCCTCTATGTAATATTTATTGGATTTGCAAATACAGTCTTGCTATGACGGCAGGACTCATAAGCATATCCATAGGAGATGACCTCACTTCATGCAATATTCATCTCACTGTCAAAGAAAAATCCTTTCCCTGGGGTCCAACCTCTGACTCCAAGCATAATCAACGGACCCTGGAGTGGGACAAGTAGAGGGAGGGAAAGAGCGTTCTGCCTCCGCATCCGTCTTCCTTTCTCGGTTGGAAGTGGGCCACAGTGCATCAGGCTTGCTTGAGACTGCGGATTAGCTTTATGCTTATGCATCTGCTCTACGCAAGAGCTTGCAAGGGAAAACACATTGCACACAGGAAGGCAAAACTGTACACACCTCACCCCCTTCTCTCTCTTCTCCCTCCTTGCCCATTGCCATGGCAACGGGACAAGAGACTTGGGCTTCCCTGTTTGTAGACACTTTGTTGCCCCATTGGTTTTCTTTCTAAGTGTATAATCAATGACCATAAATATTTGTCCTTTGCAATTATGGAATACTTAATGTTAGTTTTGATTCTCCCTATTTATCTCTTTGGTCTCACTTTGAGTCCTTTAAGGTTTGTCTAGTAGGTGGCATTTCTCATGTTTCAGGTTAATGCTGCTTGTCTTTCTACTCATTCCTGGAAGGTGTAGCATATCTTTTCTCTGTAACATTTGGCTCTGCAGAGAAACATGCACTATACTGTTGCCAGGCTACAAAGACAGATAAAACATTGCGAAGAATTTCTTCATAATGAATGGTCACATTGGATAGTCTCTGGCATTAAGGAAGTTTTGAAATTATCACCTTGTGGCCCTGGTTCATGTCTACTGCTGTTGCTTGTTATTCCACTCAGTGTGTCTATATTTTCAGAGCAGATCCAAATGACTGGGACCTGGCCTTTTTGAGCTCTTTGTAACCTTTTGGCTTTTGCAGCACAAGCATTTGCCCCTGGGAGGTTTCCCTTCAGGAACAGAAGCATTTATGCTGCAAGAAGCCATAGTTCCATATCGCCTTTCCATCAAGTTGCTAACACAGATTCATGCTTAGTAGACAGAGAGGGCCATTAGGGAGAAAAGTGCACACAACCATTGCAATGATAGAATGTCAGCAGAGGCAACAACATGCTGCACTGAAAGCCCAGCGAACTGAGTAGTGTTTACTTTTATTCAGCATTCATCAATGCGTGGAAATAGCTTCAAATGTGCAATATAGTCAAAGCTAACAGTTTCTTTGGATTGTGATTTGTATCTGTGGGTGTGAGGTTCCCAGACGTACTTCCTTATTTAGTCTTTCTCGATGCCAAAAGCAATCAGCAAGATTGTATTGATCTAACGTTCTACTGCGGACTCTTTGTAAAGGTCTATTGTTGCAGACAAAACTATTACTTTGAATTGTTACTGAAATTATGCTTGTCGGTGCCCCACCCTTTTTTATAACACTACACGAAAAGAAAACTCTTAGATGTTTCTTGGCTCCAGCAGCATTTTTTTATCTCTGAAAAATCATATTGGCTTTCTTGATTCTAAAAGGTTGTAACTGGCTGCCAAGACATGTTTTGACATTTTTTTGATGCCTAAGTTCGAAGTATGTTAATGTTGATATTACGGTTTAAACCTAAAAGTGATCTATTCAGGCTTATGTGTGAAAAGTTGAGTGGAAGAGAAAACTATGGTGAATGGTGCCAGACAAAGCCCATTTCAGAGTTTAGGCTAAATTCAAAAAGTTTTTGATTCAGCTGTTCCATTTCTTGTCTTGCCACTCCTGCTGAACCATAGACGACCAGAAGTGTGTTACCTGGGCTAAGTAAAAAAAGGAACTGCAGTATTTTTTTTTCAGATTAGTCCTCCATTTACCCTGCTTACATTGCCACTCCACTCTCCTACAGAGTGAACTGTGTAGTAAAGAACCCATTGAGATTGTTTATACTGCGTCCGCACTGTTGCACGAAACACCACCTTGCTCAGCAGTGCGGGCGCACTGACATCCATCAAAATTGGAATCCATCTTGTTTTTGCCGGCTCTCGGATTTCCCACACTATCTCCTTGGGGGTTCTAGCAGAGCAGAGCTGCACACAGTGTAAATCAGGATGACCAGGAACATTATCTGGTCCGCAGCATACTTCTCTAGGGGAACAGGGATGCATGCAGTCTTAATTTCGGCGTCAACTTAATATTTCATTGAGAAGGCTTAAGGGAAAGTGGAGAGAGATGGAATCTAAGTTGGTTGAGGTTCAGTGATGATTCGTGGAGCCATGTCTTCTGCTCTGTTTGGTTTTGAGTCAGTATGTCCATATACCAGACATATGGACATACTAGGTTTTTTAGAGTGATTCAAGCTTCCTCCAGCTTTATGGAGATTCTGATCAAATTTTCCAGGAGGACATGGTACCTGCTTAGACTGACGGATCAATACCTGTTTTAAAGATCATGATATTTTTTTTTTTTTCTGTTTGTGTGTTTTATTAAATCTTTGAAATAAACTTCAGCAATTTACAAGCTTGCATCGGCCCTTATTGTTAAACTGAAAAAAAAAGAAACATCTTTTATTGTAGTCCATACACAAGTCATGAGAATTTTTTATATTTCTAATACACTGATATAGAGAAAACAAAATCTTATACAAGGGCTTGAGAAACTGTGTTAATCTAAATACCTCTTCGCTTCTAGGCAATTTCAATCAGTTTTATATCTTTAAATGTAATTCGTTTTGAGTCTTTAGGCTGTGCAATTGAGAGATAAATGAACATTTCTAGGATGTCCTTTGTGGCTCTGGAAGGAGACACTGGGTACTTGACAAACAGACAGTGGAGGATGTAATTTGCATCATCATTGATGGATGAAAAGACTGATAAAGCATCTAAAATTTTAAATTAAAGTAAGCAGAATGCTAGCCTTTGTTGATCCACATATACCAACAATTACTTTATTCTACATATTGTAGGATAAAGTAGGATGGTCAATTGGTGGTCAGTATGCACAATAAGAACATCTATGGTTCTCATTCTGCCCCTGTGGCTTTCTTGTAGGATGCTTTGGCTTTTTTTCCCTCAAAATAAATGTACCACTTAACAAAGACACAGAGTGACAAGGCACAGATCCAGCATGGCCACCTAGTGACATGGCTGACCAGGTGTTAGACACATCCCATGCAGCCTCTGGGCTTGCTTCATCTGCTTGCTCCTCACGGCCCATTAAGTTCATTCCGGGAGATGGAGCATAATGCGATACCCTGGACAGTAGTTGTTAAGCAAATATGCACACAGAAATATCTACACACTACATCTGCAGCACAAATATTCCCCAGACATAGCAGCCGGAGCCAGAGACAGCAGGTGTGTAGTTGCTCAAATATGTTCTGCTGCGAAGCCGGTGCCAATCTCCCACAAGACCACAATCACGTGGAACAACGGTACAACATGATGGCAGCAAAATGAGACAGACAGCAGGAGTTTGGAGGACGTGGAAGAAGAGGACAGTGTTTCAAATCTGTGCCAAAATTTTGGTTGCATCTGCATCCCACACAGGAAGAAGTTGTTAGAAACTCTTCACTTTTGTTCAATATCTTTAACACATGTTGGGGACTTTTGAAAAAATAGTAAAGAGAAGATTAGTTTGATTAAAAAACTTGAATGATTCTTAATTCATGAAGTGGCATTTGTTGTGAAAAAGAAAAATTGGTTTAAAGGGTTTTTTTCCCCCTACGATAGAGCTTCCAGAAGCCTCTTTGCAGTGCCAACATATTATCAAAAAATGAACACACATTCACACAGTTTGATATCTGATGCTGCTGAGAGTGCTGATAGCCAAAAGTTTTCTTTAAAGAGTGAACAGTCAGGCGTTGTGATTTATCAGTGAAAGTCTCCCGTCTCCCCATCTCTCCATCCATTCCCCTCACTGCCCAGCTCCTTCCCTCTGCCCCCTTCATGTCCCTTAGAGTAAAATATGAGCACAGTTGCTCTATAAATCTGCGCTGGAGATAATGAGAGTTGGTCCTCTTAGTACAGTGGGCCTCCAGCCAAGCTTGGTGCCTGTGACATCATGCTTTGGGGAAGTGAGAAGATTGATGTGTGCGGCAGCACTAAGCCTTTGCTTCCGAGGCAAGCACACAAAGTGCCCAAATTTACGTGTGCGTGTACATGTGTAGTGTCACTTTGCTGCTGTGACCTAATATTGAACTAGAGGTTTGAGTTTGTCTGGATTTAGAAGAATTTTAATTTGTCTGATCTTTGACTAGTTTCCAAATATCCTCTGAGTTAAATTCATCACTTTAAAGCTAGAATTTGACTAATTTTGGACTTTAAAAAAAAGTGTACAAAAAGGTGTGATGTAAAATACATCTATATTATAGATGTATTTCTTTGTATGCACTAAAAAGAAACAGAAGTAAAATATTTTTGTTTTGCCCAGAATCAAAAGGCAATACTACAATAAAGTCCTAACACCTAACAAAGATTTGTAAACAGAGTTCTTTCAGATAACAGAAATTGTTTAATATTTGCACCTGGTTAGTTTACATGCGTTTCTTAATAAATTTAAAATTATTTTTATTAAAGTTAATTTATGTCAGTCACTTAATATAATTGAGTAAAACTCAACCTTTCTGAATAGACTGTCCAAAACGCTTAGAAAAATCATTTTGTTGGTTATGGTTCACTCCAAATACAATCAGTCAGAAACATTTTATTTTTTGTAAAACCAGTAAAAGATTATTTTTGAAATGTTGCATATGACTGGCCATTTTTGAGGAAGGCAGCTGAGTTCACAGTTGTCATTGACCCCCTTTACAAAGAAGATAAGCCCCAAAAGGTCAGTGCTGGCTGTTTGAAGATTGCTGTATATTAATGGAAATTTGAGTATGTGGAAAACCTGTGGCAGAAAAAAAGTGCACAAGCAAAAGGGTTAATCACAGCCTCAGGAGGATTGTACAGCAAGGCATGTTCAAGAATTTGGGAAAGGCTCACAAGGAGTGGACTGCAGCTGGAATCAGTGCTTCAAGAACCACCAGATGTAACCACTATATGAGCTACAACTTTAACAAAAAACAACTGGATTGTTGCTCAGCTCACCAAAGTCTTCTTTTCAGATGAAATTTCACATTTCATTTGGAAAGAAAATTCATAACGTCTGGAGGAGGAGTGAAGAGACTCAAAATGTGAGTTGCCTGAGGTCCAGTGTGATATTTCCACAGTCAGTGATGAGCCAACGAACCATGTCATCTGCCTAACAAAATCCAACGTCAACACAGTGGTAACAGGGACTTTTTTCTTTGCAGCACTTCCCCCTTTTCCTTGCTGACAAGTTTTATGGAGATGCTAATTTAATTTTGCAAAAGGACTTGGCACCCTCCCACAATGCCAGATGTACAAATACCTGCTTTTATGATCATGGTTTCACTGTGCTGGATTTCCCAGCAAAGCCATCTGGTCTTAAACCCACAGAAGATCTATTCCATGTTGTAGACAGAAAGATGAGAAACATCAGACCCAATAAAGCAGATGAGCTGCAGGCCGCTATCAAAGCCATCATACCATTAAACCTCGTCAGAACTATGGTGAATATGGACGGTCATTTTCAAACTTTTATTGAAAAGTTTATTTATCTCAGTAACTTAGCTCACAAAGTGAAAACATCATATAGAATAAATACATACTGAATAATGTTTTGAAGGCTCTATTTTTTCAATTATGATGATTTTCCACTTTCATCTAATGAAAACAAAGCATCTAAGATTAGAACATTAGACCAATAAAACATTTTCGATTCAGAAATATGTACTGAATAAATGAATGTTTTAATACCTGGCTTAAAACACACATTATTATTTTCAAAGAGTACTCATTAGAATGCATCGTATTATTTACAGAATATCACTGCACTGCACAGTTTATAACCATACATTTCAGTAGACTGAAGTCTAAGTTTTTATTTTTACAATCTTATTTGACATTCAAAAACATATTAAGAAAAATAAAGAAATCTGTTGGCCGTTGGCTTAGTAAGACATAATTATTAAAATAAATCAAGATAATGTTCCCAGTTTTTTAAATGAACTATTGAGATTTTTTTTTAGACCCGTTTAATTAGAGACAAAGTGTCGTTTATTTTTTTGAAAGGACTATGCTTGACACTGTCTTGAGTGAAAAACAACACTTAGTTTTCCTAATGGAGAAGAAGAACAGGTCTGACACTTTGACCTGATATCATTTCTCAAGCATTTGTGAATCCTTCACAACCGGTGTAGACAATCATAATTTAACTTGAGCACAAATATAAATATTTGACAATAGATGAGTGAAAATAAAATAAGCTCACACGATGTACCAGAAAAATAGAAAAAGAAGTGAGATAGTCTTTCTATCCTGTCTCAATTATTTGGTGTCAATGGGATCATTTGTGAGGCTGAGTGCTCCTGATAGATGCTTCAGGAAGTGAGAAGGGTGCTGTGACATGAAGAAGGTCATCAATATCCAATCTGCACAACATTTTTCTGTCCACTTTTGTTTGTATACCTGTCGTTTTTTTTGCCTTTCATCATTTTACATGATGTCCTTCTTTTGCGAGTGCATACTTGTATACCTCTGTCCACTTTCCATCATCCACATTGCAGTATAGCAGAGAAGCATCAAATATCTCAAATACAGTCTCGGCTTTGTGTTTCAATCTTCTCCTCCTTTGTGAAATATTTATCTCCCTCTGACTTTCCACTTCCTTCGCCCCTCAGGAGTCAAGAGAAACCACCTATAAATCTGACCCAGGGGCCTTGAGGTGAATAGGAAAACGACAGGATGCTTTACCGCCATCCCTTTATACTGACCGTCAGTTCCTTTTATCCAACAAATCCAACCAAAACCCCCACCAACACACACGGTTTTCCGCTTCTTGTTCTCCCAGTGGGGCTGTTGGAGAATGTGTGAGGCCCAAGGACCGACATGGGAAGCAAACTGTTAAGAGAAATATTTCTTCTCATGTGCAAACATGCAGAGTGTGAAGACATTTTGTCCATTCATTCACTGAATTACAGAAGCCAGGATGTACCGTGTTTTCCGGACTATAAGTCGCACCAGCTATAAAATTCATATTAAAGCAGAAAAACACACATATAAGTCGCACTGGAGTAAAAGTCGCATTTTTGAGGGAAATTTATTTGATAAAACCCAACACCAAGAACAGACATGTCATCTTGAAAGGCAATTTTAAAAAAAAATAGAATAACGGCAACAGGCTGAATAATTGTATGGTGTGTTAATGTTACATGACAACGAACTGAGAACATGCCTGGTATGTTGACATAACATTAAGAGTTATTCAGATAACTATATCATTACTAACATGCTAACATGTTTACCAAACTATCCATGTCTCTCCAAATCACTAAATCGAATGAAATCTTCGTCCTCAATGTCGCATGTAAACAATTCCGCTAACTCCGAAGGTACAAGAACACAGGCCTAGAGAACCCTCTTGCGGTTTAGTATGAAAATAACACGTGATATGATATTATAATGTGTTAATAATTTCACACATAAGTCGCCCCCGTGTATAAGTCCCACACCCAGCCAATCTATGAAAAAAAACTGCAACTTGTAGTCCAGAAAATACGGTACTCATGCTCACAGAAATTAAGTTTTCACTTGCATTTGTAGATATGCAAATGCAAGTGAGCAGCACTACTATTGACATGAGTAGTGCTGCTCATGTCAATAGAAATTTGTCATAGAATCAATCAAAGCGAAGGTACCACTAATGTGTCAATCTGTTTTTTGACACTTAGCCAAATTGTTGACTGCTGGTTATTGTGCAGCTGCATTGTGGGCTGTTTCAAAATATAGTTGTATAATTTCAAACAAGCCCTGTTAATTATGCCAGCTACCTCTTTTATTTACATTAGTCTTTTAGAGTGATGGCGTTAGAAGGACTTTCAAGTTATTCATCTTATCCATAATCAAGTCCATCTTTTGAACTTGTGAAGTCTGTGCAATTCTTGTTGTTCGCAAAGTTAAAGAAAATAAATTTGTTGTTATCTTCCACCAGTTTCTACTATCTCATTGTTGAAAGATGCTCCTCGCCTTTGAGATAAGTGGTCCCATTGCCACTTAAGCATCCACACAGACAGAAAAGGCAGGAGGGGATTCATCTTGACGTGCAATGTCTCTTTACTTCCAACAGAATGACGCCGTTTGTCTGTAACTGAAGGTCAAGCTTGGATCCCTCGCTCTTGTCAAACCAAACCACCCACTTCTTTTTTGTCTGTGCCCAGTCATAGAAACCAACTAAAGGCTTTTATTCTTTTTTATTTTTTTAAACCCACTCCAGAAAAGCTACTTGTAGTTTTCCCATGTATTTATCCAGAAAAAGAAATGCATGGCACACTTGCTATTTGATTCAAGGTAGCTATACTTTTTGTTTTAAGGAGGTAATTATACGAAAACTGCATTTCATGTAGTTTTATTGGTGCCGTTTTCATGCCTGATTGTATAAAATTTATTCTACTTTCCGCCCATACCAAATTTTACTTAAAGACTTCTTTCATTTTTTTCTTTATGGTGATTATGCTGACCGAACTGTGCTTAACTGGCATGTAATGTACTAATCAGACTTAGTGCATTGACTTGAGAAAAAGACATTTGTCTGAAGTAAAGTCTTTATGGTTTATTGAAAAAAAAAAATCTGTGTGGAAAGGGCTTGAATTACTGCCATTTTTATGGAATTCCCTTTTTATTGAAGTTCAGGTCACAATCTACAATACACTGTAATTTTTACATGATGAAATAAAAAATATACTGAATCTGCAAGGAAGTCAAAACATGCCTAATTCCCTTATGTTTTTTAATATACATGGATGTAGCAACACATCCATGTTTATTGACCCATAAATTGTTATTAGGAGTTGTGTATATATAAACAGTTATTAAGCTGCTCCATATACATCATACAACGTGTATGCACCATATAGCATAAACGTTTGTGTCAATGCAGGTTAATTAGCCTCTGAAGAGTGGAGCAGGGTTTTTACTGCCAGCCTCCAGCCTTGCACTCAGCACACTATCTCCTCTGAGAAGTGCTACATCAGCTGCGGGGGAGGACTACTAGTTTTCACAAGACTGAACTGAAGATGGATTGTACCGCTTAAGAGGAAGGTAAACCAGAAATATTGCACAGTCACTTAAATAACAGAGAAGTGAAACATTATTTTAATATGAAGTTGTGAGAATATCTCATTTAGTCCTGTAGATAAACCATCAACGCCACCAGAGTTGATTTGTTCAAAGCTCTGTAATGTGTTAAATGATTACATATTTTGAAAGGTTTAATTCTTATCTTTATTTTATTTCAGTCAAATTTAATTTTATTCAACAATCAGCCCAGCTGAAATTACTTGTCTAATTTTTTTTTTTTTTTTAATGTGCAAGATGATTCTTTCTACTAGTATAATTGCACTTTTAGGTATACATAAAGTGCAGCTAGTATAGTGTAATAGTATACTACACTATACTAAGTGCAGTATAGTGTAGTATATTACACTATACTGCTATAGTATAGCAGTATACTATAGCAATACTACACTATACTATACTATACTATACTATACTATACTATACTACTATATTGCTACAGTATACTACAATACTGTAGTATTGCAGTATGCAATACTCAATACTGTTTTAAGTCTTGAGAAACTATATCTTGAGATATACTTTCTGCCTTGTCTCTCATCCCAGGGTCTTTATCAGAGCCCAGAGACATTCAAGCAAATTCAAGTTGAAGTTCTGGCTTTGCCACTCCAAAATCTCACAAGTTTTCTACCTTGTTTCGTAATGTCTTATGTAACTATTTGTTTCTTTCTTTAGAAAACCAGCATTCTTGTAAAAAAAGAAAAAATGTGAGTGGAGAAACACAAGCAGTCTTATCACCAGCTAATTAACACCTGTATCTCACCATATGACTGGAAGTAAGTGAGGGAAGGAAGAGAGTGAGGGTAAAAGATCAGCCACCGGGGAAGATGTGAGCAAGCTGTGCTGATATGGAAATTTGGGCTTTAATTATAGATGAATACATTATCAGATCA
This sequence comes from Poeciliopsis prolifica, assembly GCF_027474105.1. Lineage (NCBI taxonomy): Eukaryota > Metazoa > Chordata > Actinopteri > Cyprinodontiformes > Poeciliidae > Poeciliopsis > Poeciliopsis prolifica. The sequence continues at coordinate 9,235,124 of NW_026562388.1, forward strand.
AGGCTAAGGATTTGTTTGGCCTCGATGTTGCATTTGGAGACTGGCTGATACTGAAACGTCACCACAAACAGACCTTTGCAAACATCTCTATGTGAGTTCTAACCATTCAGAATCCAGTTTTCATTTAATCAACATGATTCGTAAGACTACCATACAACTTGATCTGACTCACAATGCATAGTGGAGAACTTTTCAGGGTCTCTAATATAATGGAATACTAACTTTCCACAGAGTGAGATTGCTGTATAATTCAGTCATTTGCTTGGAAACATTTTTCTAAAACCTCAAGTCTTATAAACTTAAATCCAGTCGCTATTATACCATAGTCTTGCTTTCAAAGAGGCCAGTGGTATTAATATTTGGCTTTTACACATACAGACTTTAATGAGTCCACATTGTACCTAGAAGTCACAAAACAAGTGCACTAAAAGTGCACTACTTAGATATGTATATATAACGTATCATCAGCATTATTGTAGCCGAAATAAAGGATCTCCTGTATCTCTCTGTTCTACAACACAAAGAGATGCACCTGTTACCAGAACCTCTTCTCACACCTGCCAAACTCTCAGGAAGAGAGTGTCTGTTATTGGCCTGCACCAGACCCCTCATTCTCTTCTCCTCCAACTGCCCAACAGAGTCATCTCTCTCATCCATTACAGAGACACCCTGTTACCATCTCTAGCAGTGATACCAGCAAACAATACCAAAGAACACACTGCTGACCACAACTGATTGATAGAATATGTGTCAGAACACAGAGTGTTTGTAATTAAAACTGTGATTAGTTTTGTTCATTGATCTCAGGGGCGGAGCTTAAGAGGTGTTTGGGGGCCCGGATGGGAGGCAGAATATGACTTCAGGGATCCTTCAGGGAGCCTTTATCATCAGTGCTAAAGGCTTGGATCCCAACATACACCTGTTGAGTATGGTGTATGTAGAAATCTATGGCATGGTGCCCCAGTAGATTATATAGTAGGTTGCCCCAGTCATTGTTAAGTCATGGTTGCTAAAAAATGTGAGCGGACCGACTTATTTTAGTGACATAGCGGGTGTAAAATATTGAATAAAATGTTGTGCTACATGACTGGATTTATTTTCACTCTTACATTTAACTTTATGAGACACAAAATTACAAGTGTATTCTGGGTAAAGCTTGTCACCAGTCGTTGACCAATGCAATCAGTCACTTGGCAACAAATGGCAAACTAGCTAGAGCATTTTTACGAACTAAGTCAACATGATGGAAAAACGAGGGCAAGGAAAAGACAAAAACTGGACGCATACTTTGTTCCATGTCTTGGAGATGAACCAAACTCTTTTTGTTGGCAGCGATTCAGACCTGCCAAAATTGCCAGCCCAGTGAAGAAGCAGGACTAGTTACTGGTAGCAACTCTGACATTATTCACAAAGTGTAAGTAAACTGTAGACTGATAGTAAATTGTATCAGCCCTAGTCTACATCCCCTTTTTCTCTCTGTTGGTGGTACAGCGGTTATAGTTGCCCTTCTGAAAGTTCGGTTTGAGCGTGTTTTTGAGCCAAGACAGCAGTATGGGGTTTATAGTTAAGATTTACATTGTAGCCACCTGGAAGAGCATCTTCCAGATCGTCCAGTTTGTGTGAATGGTGGCGCGTGTGATCCGCGCCAGGTTGCAAAGGTGCTGCGACATGCAGCGCATGCCGCTGCGTACCCTCTTCAACACGCGCGGCTGCGCGCTCGGTTCAACACGTCAACAATAAACGTAGCTTCAGCAGTTTCTAGCTGCTCCAGGCTCTGAGTTGAAATTGATAAAATATCAAAATGCCAGGTTCGACCCCGCCCCCCGGCCCGACGCTGACTTGTTCCGCTACTGATTGGTCTTATTTGCACACAGTAATTGAGAATGAAGACCCAAAGGTCAAAGAGGATGTATCAGCAATGGTCTACAAATACAATAGACATTAAATTAAATACTATGGAATTGTCCAGACAGATGTAAATTGCAAATTGTTTTCTTCTGGCAAAAATATGACTTATTAGTGTATTGTTAGACACTAATACAGAGCTATGCACATGCTTTTACAAACACATTCAAGGGCATTTTGGGACAAATTCTGATTATTATCTTTATTGACATATTAAAGATACCAAACTCATATGGAGCCAAATTTCCAGAAGTTCTACTCATTGTCCTCCCAAAAGCTAGCAGCATTTTAACACTTCCAATTGGAAAAGCTAATGAAAATTGCCCAAGCACACCCACCCACGTACTGTAAAAACACCCTGAGTAAAATCAATATGTACTCCACAAAGGAAAATCCAAGAACGTTTTAAATTTCAACAGACAGGACAAACTAACAGAGCCAATTGCTTTGACTCTGTGGAATTACACTGTGGGGAGTGGGAAGTGAAAGTGCTAATTAAACCAGTAAATTCTCTCTAGGCCTCTCCTGTCTGCTGCTGCACCTGTTCCACTTCACAGTAGTCAACCCCACAGTCTGCAACCTTTAAGCTGCTAAAAAAAAAAAAAGCTCAATAAAATCTTGGCTGTAAGGTTAGAATCACATTTTAATCTTTTAACACTGTTTCTGATGGGCTATTGAGATTAATTTTACATCAGATGTCAGTAACAACCAAAGTAATCCAGGTATGTGAATAAATCAACATAAACAAGAGTCCATACAGTGAATTAGTATTAAACTCATTTACTGAAATGGAGTAATGACCTAATAAGACTTTTTTGTAATAACGTGGTCAAAATGTCACCTGTATACCAAAACTAGTTATACAAATTGCTTAGATGTGATTTTGAGATAATCTTTCAAATATCAATGGACCTTTCTTGCTTCTAAGTTTTCAGTTGGATTCATGTTGGGTGTTTAACTTGGCATATTTGTTTTCTTTTTCTGAAACAAACTAAAAGCTCAGATTCTTATGAACAATCTTCCAATTCAATTCTAATTTTATCCCTCATTTATGTGAAGTCTGCCAGTAGTGTAGGAAGAAACTGGAGAACCAGAGAACCCACAGACATGCAAACTTCATTCCAAGCTGGAGTGCAAGGAATTGGTGCCAAAAACTGCACTGACATCAAGCCTGTAGTAACATCAGAAAAGTTAAATATTGTTCACATCTGAGGAGACTACTCTTCCAGTATTTCATTAGCATTTGCCAAATATTCTGTCGCAAGATTTAAGAGTTTCAAGATGCTTGTTCTGTAGAAATGTGATAATATGTAGAGAACACTTAACCATTTCTGCTCATCCCAGGTCTTCTGAAGCTCTCTGTTTCATTTGATTGGTTCCTTATAACACTGATTAGTATTTTGACCCTATGTGAGGACCACCCGACTATGGTTGTTTTATAGTGAAATAATGAAGTTACCTGTTCCCCTTCAGGATTATGGCACCCTTAACCAATGCAATCAGAATGTTGACACAAAGTCTTTGAAGGTCTCGAAAGAGCTCTTTGCTTTTAATAATCAGGAGATCATTCTGGTACAGGTCCTTGCTAATGAAAGGGCTTTTTATGGGAAATCAATTAGGATTAAGCCAGCTGATGTTAACTTGCACAGAAAGGGGAGAGAATGTTTGTTTGTTTGTTTTTTTTTTAAGAAAAGCTGATTTCCTTGCTTTTTTCTTCTTTTTCCTTCATGTTTTCAAAAATGATTCCCTGGGTGATTCAACTTTATTGCATATAATTTAATTTATGGACTTTTTTAAATTGAAATTTGTTATATGCAGGTGTTTCTTGGGCTGCTACTGACATCTGGTGTGAATTTAATGCAAATTAACACTATAGAACTATATTTGATATCAGACAGTCCAAGAAATAATACAACTTAATTTCATAATCTATATGAAATGAAATGCATTTTCTTTATGAAGAAGTTGTTCTGAGACAGTGTAAACACAGAGGCATCGAAATGCCCAGGCCAAACAATGCCATGTTGCTGAGGAAAGCACCAGCAGGCAGTTTAATGATGAAATGGCCGCAAGGCTATGACACTTTACAACCAGCCCACACTGACGGCAAAAAACACCCTTAAAACAGCTTTTTAAAGAGAGCACTTTCATTTATCCACTTCTCTCTGCAACCTGTCGTCACAAACTGAGGTCATCTCGGAGTAAAACAGGGAGACATTGCTGTACTTTAGAGCTTGGAGCATTTTGCAGCCATGTTTTGTTGTGTCTGTGTCCCCAAGGATGAAAACAACAGCAAACTGTCTCTGTGTTTTTACCAAAACGAGTGAAGCCAAGTTTGCTTCTGGTCTAATTAAGCTCCTAATTAGCGATAATTAGACAAAGGAGAGCCTTGGCATTAAAAAGCAACATGGCTTCTCTTTTTGGCCACATCAAGAACAAGACAGAAACACTTTTTTTTTAGCTGAGGGGCATCTGCAGAGCACATGGCTGGAGGACATAACAATCACTTTCATCACTGTTCAGCTCATTACGCGCCAATGCCAATACACCACATCGTTAAAACCCTTCAATAATTTTGTTTGTTTAAACAATAATGGCACATTTTTTGGAGGCTTTCTATAATACTAGGAAGCCCTGATACTTTATTTCCCCATTTACTAATGTGGAGATACTCAGGCTCACAGTCTGAGGCCCTTTCCGTTTTCAAAACAATAACAACAGCAAACTGAGAACATGAGCTATATGATTTTTGCTCTAAACTCTGTGCGAGATGGGAATCCAGACAAGACTTCAAATTAAAGACAGAAAAAAAATGATGGATAGTCACAGACATGATTTTTTACACATTTTTGTTTGATTCTCACTTGTCTTCACAGTTTCACCACCTCCATCTGAGAGACATGACAGTGATGAATTGATACAATATGATTTCTCATTCTTTTCCTCTATTTGATGCCTGCCTCTGCATCATTTTATCTTTTCACGCTACCGCATGTGGCTGATGGTCATATTATGCATGGTGGCTAGTTTTCTATTATGTTGCACATGGGTACCACACTCCAAGGACGTCGAGGGCAGAAAAAATACTGGTTTTTGGTTGGCTTTTTTTTTTTTTTTTGTTCACTCCATCTCTGTTGTTGACAAAGTGTGTGAGAGGGAGAGAAACAGAAGGACAGAAGCTGAATCATGAATAACAGTTGATATTTTCACACAGTGGGCGGAGACAGTCATGTTTGTCTCCACACACATGCTCAGTCATTCACGTATGTCGCCTCTATTAATCTCCTGTTGTCTCTTTTTTTGGTCCTTGTTTAGAATCACAGTGCACACTGTGTGGTGAACCAGAAGGTGAGTGGGCCTTGCCATTCCCCCAAAAGCTCTTGTCACCGTCATCAGCCGGCTTGTCATTTGCAGCTAGTAGAGAGTGGGAAGTAGAGCGAGGGCGACACTTTTCTGCAGTACTTCAGTCGTCATCCTAGACTACATCCTGCTGGTTTTTGATTCAATGAAGTCAGAGAATAACAAAATGCATGTGGCGGATGGTAAAGCCGTACTCTTAGAAGGTTATATTCATATCCCTCTTGAACTTTTTTTTTCACATTTTGTCACTTTACAAGCAAAAACTGATGTGGGTTTTCTTTGGATTTAATGAGATAGAGAAACACAAAGATGTGCACTACTCTGAAGTGGAAGAGAAATGTAATATGGCATAAATAAAATTTGAAGTGTTTGTATTCAACCGCTTTTAATGCCATTAAGTATAACCCAGTGCAGCCATTTCAGCTCATAAGGGTCTACATGTGTGTACTTCAATGTCAGTACAAATTTAACTGTTTTGAGAAGGTTTGCTAGAGGACATTGGTGAACAAACATCACCTAACAAATCAGGGAGACAGATGTAGAGAAGTTTAGAGAAATATATTGTTTTGTTATTAAACAGTTTGTCAAGTTTCAGCAGATTGCTGAGCACTCTTAATTAAGACATTGAGAAATGAAGTATTACAAAAATGAGATGTGGTCGTTCACCTTCCATGGGAGAGCAAGCAATCAGCATATTAAATTTCAAAAGCAGCCAAGAGAGCCACCGTAACTCTGGATGAATTGTAGAGATTCACAACTCAGGTGAAAGGCAGTTAACATGGCAACTCTTAGTCATGCTCTCACTCCAACAATCTTGCCTTTATGAAAGAATGACAAGAAGAAAGCAGGATGTAGTGTTGTTTACAGTGGCCAATTTGTAACAAATGTTTGTAAGAAGATGCTCTAGATAGACATGATCAAAACTGGACTTTTTACACGACATAAAAAGTATGTAAAAACTATCAATCCTGCTGGGCAAACTGTCCCCAGGGTGAAAGATGGTGCTGTCAGTATTGTGCTGTGGGACATGAAAGTAGATCAGAATTAAAGGCAAGATGACTGAAGCTAAATTTTTTTTAAGAAAAACTGTTTGGGCCTGAAAAAAGACTTGAGACAAGTGTAGCTTCTCTATCCAAGAGGACAAGAACCATAACTATATATTCAAAGCAGCAATAAATCCCTTTAGCTCAAAGATGGCCTAGTCAAAACAAATCCAGCATAAAAAAGAGTCTCAGAGAGTTAGAACAATTGTTTATAGAACAGTTAGATTTTTATCTTGAAAAGTAATTTAAAAATCATCCCTCATTTTGCACCTCACTCTGTTTGTCTATCACCAAAGATGCCCCCCAAAAGTACATTGAAAGTTTTGTGAAGTGACAAAAGTTCAAGTGTGATAAATACTGTTGCAAGCATCAGTGACTGAACGTGTGAATCTATGTATTCTCACTTAAAGCATGAAGACCGAAGAACACATCTTCAGCATTGTCACAAACTGCAAGTGCTACAGTTTTATATTTAGTTCAATGTTTCCGTTTGTGTACACGTTCTCATAATGTGTTTGAATGGCTGAAGCTGCAAAGCTCTCAAGTTTGCCACTAGATTAAGTGCTCTTCTCATGCGGCTGACACATCCTCATTCTCGATACCCTGAGTGCCTACCATTTCCATACGTTTCTCTCTGTTTTATTCCAAAGCCTTTTTCTTTGCATGTGCTCCATTTTAAGGAGGTGATTCTTCTTGAATGTGCTTGGTTTTCACAAAACTTGGCCAGAAATTGCCTGTGAATTCAACAGGTGAAAGCAAATAATTACAGCTCAAATGTGTTCCCTGATAGTCTCGGTGGCATATGTGATATTTCCCTGTGGGCTTAACCTTGTCCAGGAATCAGCCATGTGCTTCTAAGCCACATAAACATTATTCTGGATCTTAAGAATCAATGGGGCTCTCTCTGCTTTGCTTGATTGGATTAAGATGTAACCAAATTGAGCATGATAACAGTGTGTGACCTTCTCGCTCAGACATGAAGAGAGGGGAAGCTAGTAAGAAGTGTAGGCAGTGTGTCCCTGTATGGATAAATGTGTGTTGCTTTCTGGCTGAAAGGGAGATCTTGAAGCATCAAAAAACTAGAGTTCCACAATACTTTGAGACATTGTCTTGAGGGTTCCCATACTTGTGTGTTGCTTCTTTGGACTACTGTGATTTTTTTTAGAGCAGTTTTTGTTAGGATCCTGGGTTAGTAGTTTTTTTTTGGAGTTTGATTTATTTGTTCTGGTTTTATTCTGTGTTCCTTAGTTTCCTTAATTAGATCAACCTTGTTTCTGTTTTACTTTATTTCAGTTCATAATTATTCTTCTGGTTTGTTTATTTTTATGTCAAGTTATTCTTTGTGCTTTAGTTTAACTATGTTCTTTATGTCTAATCAGTCTTTAGAATTTATTTCCTAGTTCCATGCGTAATTTCCAATGTCCCCTGTGCCACTCCTTCTTTCTTCCTCTCTCTATCTCTTTTTTCTCTTTCTCTGTCTCCTCAGTCTGCCTTCTGATTTCTCTCCTCACACCTGCAATCAGTTAGCTTACTAGCCCGGGTCCATTGTTTCTGCTTTCAACCACCCATTACTCAAGCACCTCTTTCTCGGTTACTCCTTTCTGGTTCCTTCTGTTACTTTCCTGTTTTACATTGGGTATTCCCGATATCTCCTTGCTGGTTTTTCTTCTGTGGTTTATTGTTTTTGATTTGCCCCACCTCCTCATGCTTTTTGCAAGTTTGTGTTTGCATAATTGTCATTAACCTCTTCAAATTCATACACCATTTGAAAAACTTGCATCTAGCAATTAGTTCTAAAGTGTAAAAAATGAGAAGAAAATCTGACTAATTCCAGAAATAAAATGTGGTCTTTGCCTTTTGCACAGAACTCCACTGGTCAGTTTCTCCAAGTTACAGAGAAAACTATACTGTCACTTTAATCCCCAGTGATAATTCAACCCAAGGAAACAGATTTTTATATCGAGCGATACACATAATACGTCCTTCCTAATCAACCACAGGACATCTTGAATACTGATCAACATATATTGCTTGCATCGAATGATTACTGTCAATTTCCATCTAACATCTGATTGTTTCTCAGCCTGTGGCCTGCAGGCATACACAGTGTTCAGAGCAGCTCCTAGTGCAATATTCAACACATATCTGTGTTGATACAGAATATCTGTATCTGCCTGACAGTCTATCTTTCTGCCTCTTCAAAGTAATCATTTTCTATTTGGAGGTATACTAATGTTTTGGAGGGACCCAGTGAAAATCCTGACTTAACCCTAGTGCAAAATATGTTGAGGGAGATAAAAATGAGGGCAATGTTAAGGGCCTTAAAAATAAGTTTTTAAGTTAATGACCACCAAAGATGTAGATTTAGATTCATTGATCCAGAGACTACAGATCATTTTGGGTCTTTGAGGATGACTCAAACAACCACGCACTTCCCAACCACATTAAAGCTTTAAAATTGTGATTGTCTTTGGCAACTGTTTTCTCCTGGGTTTTTGTTGTAAGCAATGCACAGTTTGCATAATAACTCCATATGCTGCAGGCACAGTGCTCAGTGAACATACAGAATGACTCTGTGCTCGGCTCATCCATTCTGCAGTGATTCTCCATGCAAAAAGACCAAAGGCATTGTTCATTACCAATTACAGCTTTTCTTTGGATTGTTGGGAAAAATTAACCATCCCTTAAATGTACTTCAACATATTGGAAGAAATTACTCAACAACGGGGAAGGAAAGACACAGTGCAAAACAACATCAACAAAATAAGAATTGTTCTAAACAGAAACTTAAGAAACTAAGAGCTCTGAGCTATTACTGAGCAATGGTAGGGAGAATATTTTTTCAATGGGCTCCACCTGACTTCAAACTTGACCCACCGAAGACAAAGGCTAAAAGATACAATCAAGGTCAAAGGAGTCATGTCAGTCTCTTTTTGCATTACTTTTGTGGAGGTGAGGAAAGAAGCTGTTTCTTGCAACGCTTTTATAATTCACTGGTCCAAAATGACTCAGAAGACAATCCTTGTACCCTAGTGGTTTACAGCCCCAAAGGAAATATAAACAAAAACAAAGTATCACTTTTTCTAATGGTGGAGTAAATTTAGGAAAAGTCATAAAATTTCAAGTCAGAAAAAGATAATTTTGGGTATTTTTTTCTACAGCTAAACATGTTAGTGGGACACTTTTGACCCGCAAAACAACACAAAATTAGGCGCCCGACCTTCAGCTGACGCAACACTGAAGCATAACAAATCCTTTATTGCCATCAAATGAGGCAAGGCGTATTTCATCATTAACCAGACCTTCACAGAGGCTCTGAACTTCTCCGAGAGAAAAAAAGAAAAACATGACAGAAAAGAAAAGGGCAAAGGGAGGTAATGCATTTGGGATGCGATGGGAAGCAAAGATGGGAAGAAACAGGGAACTAGAAGTGAACTTGTTAATGGTATTTATGGTTGGTTTCTGAATTATTGTAACAAGAAGGAGATAAAACGGTGGGTAAACAAAGCTTTACTTTGCATTCTATTTCGTTTGCTTCTCACGACTTCAAACAGTTTCCTATTTGAGCACTAATCCATGCACCACAATCCACACCAGATGTCTAAATGTTACTTTTTGCATGAGGTAACATTTCACACTGTATTCATCATTGTTTTCCAAGTTAAAATGATGACATTTGGAGCTAAAAAAATTAGAAAATTATTTGTTCCAGTAACTGAGTACCTCACCTGGTTCACAACTAATTAGCTCCAGTTCCTTTGTAAGCAACTCTTGGCCAGAGTGAACTCCATATGTATGTTTGTATGTAGTGTTTAAATATCCCCAATTTCCAATTTTAACTTCTTGATTTAAAGCCTTGGCTTTATTATTTCAGCTAATTTTTAAGCAGATATTTTTCTTCTGTTGTTGGAAAAGTCCAATTTAAAACATTGTTTCTCTGTATAATATTTCTAAAAGCTGATATTTGCTTCCTTTTCGTAATGTTGTGCAGCTGTTTCATATTCAGACATGGCATCTTTGGCTGTTTCCCCAAGAGGCCAAACTGTGTCTCAGAGTTATAGGTAATATCATTAGGCCTTAATGCACATCCTCTCTATGCACAGAAACCTTGTCTTTTATTAAATTGGGCCACATGGATTTTTAGTTTTCTGAAAACCATTTACATTGTATGTGAGCTAGAGGAATAGGATGCTCTATGTGCCAGATTGCTGATCAAGGTCAGTATTCAATGTAAAAGAGTGCTGTTGGTAGGTGTGAGCAGGGTACTGATACTGTAGAGTATAACAAGATGAGGTTATACATCCATAATATTCCACTCTGGTTTCAAGTGCTTTCTGCCGCTAGTTATCCAAAAGAGAATCATTTTAGGTTTTGCCATAAATGTCTTTGTTTGAACCTGTACAGAACTGTTTAGTTTGTACACAAGTGATGCCTGTCAGAAGAAAGAATTTATTTAAGTTCGCAGGTTTTTGAAAGCTAGTTAGACCTTTATTTCATCTGGCAAAACATTAAGAACAATTTCTCAATTACAATGTCTAAAAGAGGTACAACAAAAAGCAAAACAATTGCATAACCCATTGAAATTGTCTAGTCTGTTAGCCCTTTTAGGTCTTTGTGAAGATGCCATGATGCCATTTATCCAGACATATTTGTAGAATTTGCAATATTAGTGGTTTCATGTAAACATCTACTCTGACCATTCTGTAGTCTAAGAGCTGATGCAAATTGAAGCAATTGAAGCACAGAGAAAACAGCACTTATTTGTGATATTTAAATACAACAGTTAAACCATATCACAATATGTTTACATTTTCCAGACTATAATTTGAAAAATTTTAGAGTTATTGCATTGATAGCTTTTTTCATAGAAACGCCTTAAATGCATAAGCATAGCATTTTGGTTTCCAAAGATTAAACAAATTTAAGGGAGCACCCATCAGAATTATAAATGCATTGTAAGCAGGGTTTTCTAATGAGCTTTCATTTTATGTTTTAGTACAACAGTCCTTAAAGAGGATTGTTCGATGTGATCTACTGGTCCAAGTCATTTACCAGCAGGATACTATGTTCCAGTCAAATTCATAGGATGTGGATAATATAATCTCACATGCAAGCGACTAAATCGAGCTTCTTTTGTAGAGAAGTTTAAAAAAATGCCTGAATGATGGCATGAGGAGATTTGTCATCCACGGAAAAAAGCTCACGGTTGAGTCACTGCTCCTCCTCTTTGCAGTCAGATGGTTCAACCATCTCATCGGGATGCCTTCTGGCCGCCATCGAGAGGAGATTCCAGTGTAAATCCTGAACTGACCGGCTGACTGGAGAGGAGATAGCTTCTGGTCTAGGAACAAGATGAGATCCAAAAGAGAGCCGGAAAATGATGACAAATGGGTGGATTGTATGTTTCAAAACACAATATTATGTTGTAATCTTATGTTCACAGGGTGCTTTGGAAAAATACAAATTATTTTATGTGCTTGGTGCTAAAAATATTTTGTTATTTTAGTCCTGGTAACTCTGTGAATTGAAAATTATTAGCTCCATTTACTTCATTTAAAAAAATATGACATTCAGCTTGTCATGTCTCTCCCATTAGATTAAGGACGGCAGCTTTCCTGGTCTTTTTCAGCTCTGTTCACAGGAACCAAGGTGCTGTTTCAAAATATTTCTGCTGTGCCGTTCTCAGCCCTGGGAGGCCAACACATTGTTTTAGCAGCTTAGTGTTTGTGGTGATGGCAAAGCAGCAGCTTTCTATCACTAAAAGACAGTATAGAGAGTCATTGGAGATAATATGACAACTAAAAGATGCCTGGAGCTGACCAGAGCAGGAGGGGGATTTAGAAATAATGCTATTTAAAACTCCAAGCTGTGATTTTTTCCTCACAGCAGCCAGAAGGAAAAGTGCAGTGGACAGTCAATCCTTTGACTTCATTACAAGTAACTAAAGTTGCTCACTCTGCTTTCTCCACCTGCACTGCATTTTTCATGAGTAACACACACGTATACAAAATCGCAAAAGCACCACTTATTGTCACTCAACTCTCCTTTCTCCCTTGCTTTAATATTTTCACAGTTAATACTTACACTCGCAACATTTGAAGTGGATTTTTTAATGGCTTAGGGGGGCGACAAGTTTGACATATAAAATCATATCAGGCAAACATAATGAAGAAGTCCACGAGGAGAAAGTTGTTGTAGTTGGCTGGCACTGCCTTAGATATTTCATGCCGTTTAATCTGGCATGACAAATGTGTGGGGATGTAGCTGTTCTGAGGACCGAAATGGAACACCTCTCCATTTCTCACACTCTGGTGCCATCGATCTGTCTGCCTCTGAGTCACCAGGAGTGCCAAATCAGCGGCTGAAGTAATGAGGAGCCAAAGACACAGAGGAAGAGCTTCCCAGCAGACTTTGCAGAAGTTGGAATCAAAGTTGGCTTTTGTCTTTTTCACTCTACCACTGTCACAGATTTAAGTCTGAAATTTGACATTAGAAACTCTAACAGGTACAACCATGCCACAGCTGTTACAATTCTACTAAAATCTGAGAATAAGGTTTTTAACAAGGTTTGGAGGAACTGTGAGACTAATCTCTGGATGCTTTCTTTGGTAAGGACACTCATCATGGTCAATCTCCATGAAAAACAAGTTTACGTTGTGTATGCCAAGCTCATTTGATAAACATGCCCTAAGAAAATATCTCTTATAACAATACTCTAACACAGCATGCCTAAATACAAGGTAGAATTGGTCAGTGCCTTATGTAGTTGATGCCATGTTGCAGTCCTGTTTGTATATTGCTTTGAAAATGAGATTCATTACAACAGGTAACATTTCTCAGATCTTTTATGTTCTAATTTTGGTAACTGTGTCAATTGTTCTCTTAGTTTCACATCTTCTGAGTAAAATGGCTATGCATTCTGTTCCTGTGGTCCCTATCAATGATCAATGAGTTATGCTTTCAGAGATTTTGATTCTCCACATACTTTGGTTGTAACAAGTTTATTTGAGTTTTATGACATGATGGTTTTCAGTGTGATGTGAAATGCTAGTTTCCAACCATGTTGGTTTGCATTTATTCCACAAGTGTCAGCTTTGGTATCACCTGACCTTCTTCCACATTAAATTTTTCAGTTGTGCCAAAAACAGATGACTGATTAGATCACTTTTGTAAGTTCCAGAACACATTTTAAAAAAAAAAACTTTTCTTTTTCTTTTTTTTTTTCCATTCATGTCAAATGTAAGCCCCACTTTGGTTGGTCTTTTTATATAATATCAAAATAAGCCGGTGGTTATAGATGACAATATTGTATATGAAAAGTTCAACTGTCACTACAAACTACTTTTAGAAAGTTGGAGTGATGCAGTACTCACTGTGACAGTCTGTTCAGTGTGTGTGCTCGGATGAAGGGACGGCAGCAGTGAAAGGACGATGACGGTAAATTTGACAATAATGATGCAAGTTGAAACATTTATTCCTGATATTTCCACCTGGAGCATGAAGTCAAATATAGGATCAGCTTTGAACGATCATTAATATTTTCATTTTAGGAAAGAAAGTAATGTTTAATGAGGTATTTTTTTTATTATGATCACTTCTTAGCTCATTGACATTTTTCTCTCTTTGTTCAATTTATATTCTTTGTACTGCTTTTAGTTCTTTTGTAGAACTAAAAGCGTCCTCAACTTCAGGATCTCTGTTCTGTGCACTGCCTATCATTTATCCAGTCTTCTCTCTTTTACTTCAATTTCTCCTGCCTTTGTCTTCTACTTAATATGATTGTCCTTTGCTTCCCACTGCTGTGCCCACCAGAACTGGGGTCTTCTCCCTGAGGACTCTGCATCCCTCTTCAGAGTTCCTTATTAAAAATCCAGACCTGGTCTCTGGGAGTCCCTCACTGTTTTCTTCCTATACTTACCTTTCTTTCCCTTTTCTCTTTAAACACAGACACAAAAGCATGGGGAAAGGGTGATAATTTCTCTCTGGTTTTTCACCCATGAACTCTTCACATTTTCAGCATCAAGAACCAATTAAAATAATGGGACTCAAACTCCCCAAATGAACCAGCACTACCATCACTTCACTTCTGTTTCTTTTGTCATGCTCACCCTGCATATTTGATCGGGACCCTCTTGTGTATTTTGTCTCTCTGAAAATTAATCACTACTCCCTGAAATCATGGTGCCTTAGCGATGCTTGTGATTACAGAGGACCACAAATTTGCCAAATTTAAGCCCTAGCAGATTTTTTTTTTGACAATAATCAGTGTCTTGCCACGGTTTTTATTATAGTGAAATCTCTGCAGCTGCTTCTCTTGACCAGCCAAGCGTCAGACAGGTGAGAGGTATCAGATGATGCAGTGCGTTGCCTCTGGATCGCAAGCTCCCTATTGCTATGTATAGGCAGTGAGTGTTCAGAAGAATGAATCTGCAGAGTTTGAGAGCCATGGCTGCTGTCAGACAGCAACACTGGAGAATCATGAGCAATTTTGGTTACTCTTGTCCAAATTTCCGCTGGATTTTCTTTGCTGGGAAAAACCATTTGCCCTCTCACAAATTTGTGTTGTTTTTGCTTTTTTTGATCATATTTGCATATTCAGGCCATCAAACAAACTTTATTATTAAACAAAAAATACAGTTAGTACAGAGTACAGTTTTTAGACAATATCTTCTTGCAGGATTGCTTTAATCAGCCACTTGAATGACCACAACATCTGAATTGGATTTAAGGCCCTACTTTGACAAGGTCACTCCATGCTATTTTAGGCACATGGTGCCATTTTATTCCATAGTCAGAAACTATGTTTTCTTCAGTTGTTAGAAAAGTGTTGTATATATCAGAACAACTAAAAAGAAACTTGACTTTGTTTTAAAGCTCTATGATGCCTTGATATTTGCTTTTGTCTCTTTAAGAACCTCCTTCTGTTTCTGGTCATTGATCCCCTTCAGTACATCACAACAATGCTCTTCCATGCCACCAAGTGGTGCAGTTTGAAATGGTTCTTATGAGTATTGCAGTTCATGTTATTAAGCTCAGCAACCACCAGTTTTTGGTGATTGCTGATGCCATTGGCCTATTGGGGCTGAGTGGGAAGGCACAGGGGACGGGGTTCTTTATGTGGTTTGCTGGAGTCTCAAAGCCTTAAAACTTCCACATACTTAATCCAAATCTGAAGAGTTGATGCAGTCAAGTGGTTGTGGTCTGTTCATATTTGCACACACCTTTCATACCACAGTTTAGACCAGCTGGACAACACTCCTCCTGCTTGAGTATGTCACAACCCCACCTACCAGAGTTCCCTCTCTCGTCCTGCATCTTCTGCTCTGGTTTTCTGAAATGATCACAGAGAAAATGCCACACTTTTGTAAAAACACCCTTATCTGTGTTCAAAAGTGTCACAGTTTCTATCCAGGGGTTACTAATTTTTTGTCAGTATTTTATTATAGTCCTTTCTTGTAGGAGTTATTTAGAGGAAAACCATACAAACAATTCCTCGCCGTATCAGATAAACGTTGCTCAAAAGTATTCTTTTCTGCCGCAGATAAAAAGTATGAAAACGGAAAGTGGAGCACTTCGGTGAATTGTGAGCAGTTCCATTTTCACCGTTTACCTGAATTTCCACTCGAACACCAGAGTTTTATTCATATTGCCTTGCAGGTCAAAGAATGAGAGATCAAGTCTTTTTCATTTTTAACCAAATTGACACTTGACTTTGCGCAGCCACTGTCCTCTTCCTGTGGTCTGGCACTCATCGGTTTATTTTGGCAAAATGTTTACAACTCAGTGAGTTTAAACAGCTTGAGGTCACACAAAAACAAATCTCTTTATGTAACAATGAGTCTCAGTCCTGTATTGGTGGCCTACAACAGATGCTGACACTGAATCACCATGACATGGAAGATAATGAATACAGCACACATCTTACAGTAGGACATTGGAGTTATTTTTTGCTCATTTGGCAGATGGCCAAACACTGTCCCTCACTTCATGTGGCTTGCATTGTAGTTCATGTGATTGCACCAAAATCACATTATCATGCTCTGACTCAGAAGCTCCGGGGAAAGAATATTTTTGCCTTAGAATCGCATCAGCTTTTACAAATTGAAGCTTATTTCCTATCTGGTCTGTCCTAATGAGAGTGGACATGTTTTTTTTTTTTTTTTTCATAATATTGTTGATGTATTTGGGTACATGTGCTTCCGCTGTGAGGGATCTTGGGGATACGGTACTTCAGTGACTACCCAGTGTACAGCTCTATTAGCTCTTAACCTCAGTGCAACTTAGGTGAACACAAAATGAGCTCTGCAAGTCGGAGAGATTTCCCTTCGGCCCAGACATCATTGCTGCTGCAGTCGAGCTAAAAGCTCGTAGCAACATAGTGAACATATGCTCAAAGGACAGAATAATTGGCAAGGGTGATTAAAAGATGCTCAGAAAATTGTCACAGTGACAAAACTGGATTCTGCATAATTAAACCTTACCTAATAATTCAGATTGACAACCGACTGCAGCCACTAATTAAATTGCTATTTAACTCTGATGCATTTTTTTGTAGCTTACTCTCAAACTAAATCTTAAATGGAATTTTTACTCTTGGTTCATTAAAGAGTGCCCTTAATGAAATGTACACACGGCCCTGAATATAGATAAATTAGTCAATATTTAGAAAGCAATAGAGAATTTTTTTTTTTTTTTTTTTTTGTGAAGGTGGTGAAAGACATAATTGATGCAATGAATAGCTTACCAAAATGTGTTTCTCACCTTCCAGTATAAATTGTGGTGTGAATTTCGTCTCGTCAGCAGGGAGGGGTGGCAGCGGCTTTGAAGTTCAGTGTTCATATATGGTATTCCTTCACATGTCTCCATTGTAATGAGTAGTTATTTGAACAACTGTTGACTTTCTATCATCTCCAACCAGTCTTGTCATTTCACAAAGACCCAAAAACACGCCAAATGAGGTTTCCCACCTTCCCAGTAGGTCAGTAGGTGAACATTTTATATAAAATGTTAATAGGGGGTTTTCTCAAATATATTCTATATTTGTACAGTGGGTGACACTAAATGCCCAAACAACTGTTCACTGTCCTCAAGTTTTGGAAATACTCAATCAGGCTACTCTGTCATATTCAAAAGACAGAGTAGCTCTTACATCCACTTTCTTCCCCATTCTCATCTTCAGTTTGAATTTGACCAAGTTGCCTTCATCATATCTCGATGCTTAAATGCGTCAACTTTTTCTAATTATGCACATCATCTTCCATGCAATAATGTACGAAAGAGACCTGAAAGAGTTTGAACTGGTTACTTTAAAAGTTAAATTCCTTTTTTTTGCCCAGGGCTTTTCTATTCACTAGATATACTGAAACATGGTTGAATTTAATTTACATTTCTTCCGTTTGTGTTGTATATTTACGATTGTATTTATTTTGAATTTCTTTAGATTTTGTTGTAGATTTTGTTGTACATGTAAATTTTTACGACCAAGTCTCTCTAGCAGATTTGCAAATCAGGAGAAGTGAATCTGTCTCATACTAAAAATATTTTGTACTCCTCCACCCTGCTTCTCCAATAGTGACATATAATGCTGATAAATTAGGCAGTAACAATGCTCGCTGCTCCAAATACTGGAGGAAACTGTCATTTATACTGAAACAGTATTTTCTCAAGATTAGCTTTTCAGTCTCTTCTTGCTTCAATCCCTCGCCATCAGGGAACATTTGAATCGTCAACTAGTGATTTCTCCTCCTACGTGAGTTAAGAAGGAGGGTTGTTTGGAAATCGGATCTCAATAGAGTTGGTTTTAGACAAAGCAGTTATGCAAAAAGTGCTAGGATGCTACCGAATGGATGTCTTTGTTCAGGAAGTTGACCTGGTGCTCCTTAGACGTGACATGCAGGCTTCTTTTTGTGGCTGCTGAATGTGTCCAATCAATTTACATCCTTTGACCAACTACGCCTGTGACACGCAGGTCAGTCGGTGTGTGATAAGCAGCATCAGTCTGACAGTGACTCTGGAGCAAGTGGTTAGTAGTGTGTGGTGTGCTCTCACCTCTAAGAACCTATTTCCTCAAGGGATAATGATGACAGAGTAATGGCTGAGTTCTATGTGGACATACAAACTATTCATTTATCTCTGAATGTGCTGTTAATAACCACATTTGTTCACCAAGTTTCTGAAATTATACCTCATTCCTTTAAAATTCTGCAACTGTGAATTCAAGTCGTAGTATTTACTTGTGGCATTGCACCTTAAATTTTTCACAAAGCAACATTTTCCATGTAGTAGCTGTTCTCAGGCTTAATTTATTGACTCTAATTTTAAATCAAGGACAAAGACAGGCTTGACCATTTGTATCTCAGTGTATGACGGATTGTTTTAATTCATGGCATTAAGTGTTGTATCACATTTGTCCAAGATATAAATTTTTACAACCTTTTGCAATTTAAAACACCAAATGAGGTCTCCCATCATTCCCACAGCAGGTCAGTTTCTACTGAGCAGGAGCGTTTTTATATAAAATGTTAATAGGGGGTTTTCTACATTCTTACAGTGGGTGACACTAAATGTCCAAACAATTTATCACTGTCCTCAAGTATTTCACCCAGTTCTATTTCCTCCTACCACCTAAAATGTCTCCCTTAACTTTTACAGTCTCATTCACAGTGCCAAATGCAACACTTATAGGCATTGCAAGATGTGTGAAAAACCTCAGAATAAACACCTCTGTCAACAGTAGCATAACTTAACACCGAAACTGTAAGAAAATCCAAACTCTAATTTAAATACTTTTAGCTTTTTAGGTGGATAAAATTTATGTTAATGAAAAATGTTTTTATTATTTTTTTATGTTTTGCTAAATTAATTACATCTAAAAATTCCCAAAAAAGTAAAAAGATCTAAAATAAAAAAGTCTGACCATCTAATTCAAAGAAGCAGTAGAAAATTGGTTAAAGATACTTTGACTATCAGCATTGACTTTGTCCAGAATGGTTCAGTCACAGGGTAAAACTATGACTGAATTAAGGAGCAGTAGCTCCTTAATTGACAGCATTTAACTTTACGTCTTCATGCTACACCAGCTCTTTGCGCCTTGGATGCTGTAAATGTAGCTCATCCGGAACCAGCCTTTGCACATTCATCCCTCTTAATCTTGTTTGTGATCAGGTTTTTGCTCTAAGCAGCCCCATAGTACTTAGTGAGTGATGGCCTCTTATCTTTAAGAGTGTGCAGCATTAATAACACAAAGTAATTACTTATTATCTATTGGCTTTATCTAGTTGACAAAACCCAAGGCCTTACCAGAAAGCTGAACAAGTATCAATTAAAGCATAACTCCTCTGTGTTTGCATTTGTTCAGTGGTAAAGTATGACAGGTGAAACATAATTAGTTATTAAATTGTATATAATTGACCATTGAGTGAAACAGATTCACAGCATGTTTCATATATTATATGTTAATTCATGCAGAACAGCAGTAATCCATCATACGTATGCTTGGCTGCATACTTGTCTCATCTTGCACCATGCTAATTTATACTTCTGTTTTGCTCCAATGGGCCACTTTTCTCTGCTGCTGTGCAGCACCTGTTCTCATTTACAGTGGGATCACATACTCTCACACAGATTTCCCTGAATGCAACAGTTTGTTGACTCTGAGTCACACCTGCAAATATTGAACACTTTGTAATTCATGTTTTCCTAGACTCAGTAATCTCACTGATAAAGAACAAGAGGCAAAGAAGTGAACAAGGATGAACCGGCTCCAGAAATAGTTTTGTTCCTCTTTCAGTTTTGACTCCTGGTGTTCATTAAGTGATCTTTTATTTGCAGTAGTAAGTCTGCAGCACCAAAAATAAAACGTCAGGTGAACCTGATTTGCAACAATAGAGCTGTTAGTGCCTACCAAATGTATCTATACACCTTTAGCTTTTCTTTTTAATGTTCATATGATAGACCATTAAACAATAACATACATTTGTCAAAGGAAAGAAAAATGTCTAAAGTTATATATATTTAGGATACTTTATAGATTTAAGAAAGCATAGAAAAATACAAATTTGAGAAGTTTGGTATGGATTTTAATTGACTTGCCTTGATTCAGTACTTTGTACATTCAACTTTAATTATAATTACGTTTGCCATTCTTCTGCGCTATTTCTCTATTGTTCATCTAGAGCAAGACATTTCTGTCAGATTACATGAAGAATGTTTTGTCCAAGCTAAACAACAAACAATAAAAAAAAAACTCTTTCACAGAATGATGCTGCCACTGTCATGTCTTACAATGAAATAGTATAACAATGGGGTCAATTTTCTGTTACACATAGCATTATGCATGAAGGCACAACTTATCACAACAATATCATATCCTCAACACAGTAATAGTGTGTGCAATATGTAATTTGCAAATGATAGTTAGGAGTACTATAATTGTTGGCTAATATTTTCCAAGTGTTATGAACTTGCATTTTTCATGCTAATGTAACATTTACCCAGTTGGGCAGAGTCTTACAACAGTTGCTCACATTGAACACAAGTGATATTGTCCAAAATCCTTGAAGGTCACAGAGTGGTGGAAGCACAGATGAAAAAGAGAATAGAAGAAAATAGGCATGTATTGCACTTGATATTGTTGTATATAGAGAATATTTACCAACATTTTCACCACCACAGATATGAAATAAATACTTGAAGGTGCTAGGAATCTCGGATGAAATTTTGTATTTTTATTTATTTATATATTTTTTTTTTCATTTTTTTCCATTTATGTATGAGTAGTGCCAATACGTATGAAAGAAACCAAGTTGCAGTAGGCCAGCAGGCCCACATTTGTATTGACAATAAAGACTACATGTTTGTGAGAAAACCTTTTGCTGCTGTTGCAATATGGTGACCCGTCTCTAAACCACTTTCCCTCAGCATGCCTGTCATTCTCGAGCTGACAACACACAGATTCTCACTCATAGCTACACATGTGCAAGTCAGTCTGACATGATGAATGGCTCCAGCTCACCTCACAAAGAGTCAAAAATGGCTTGTTGACAAGATTCAGTGGAAGAAGCTGCCAGCAGACCTCTGGGGGTGAGAGTAAAAATAGCGTGAAGTAGGTATATCAGCTGAGAATGGTCTACAAGGCTGGCCTCTCATCAATCAGTTGGAACACCTGCTGTCAATCTGCTTCCTCTACAACTGTGTGTTTCTTCCAGTCAAGCAGCAGTCCTCATCCACTCCTACAGCTAATATCCATGTTTTCCATGTTTCCTTTTGTCACATTATAGCTCATTCTGATGAATTTTGGAGCTGGTGACTCAATCATCCAGCTGTCTCCATTGAATTATTTCGAGAATCATGTATTTTTAGTTACTGCCCAAAGGAGTTGGCCCAAAGGAGCGCTTTTGCCCTGATATTGACAATTAAAGCTGATTCACCATAGTGTATATGGAGAAAGAGTGTGCTAAAAAACAATGGCACGCACAAGTGAATAATTTGTTTAAAGTGGATGGACCTGAAAAAAAAATCACATTCAGAAATATTAATGAAACTGACGATTATGTGTAGACAGGGTATTGATTCACATCTTAGGTTTAGGAGCCCTTTCAAGATTTGTTCAATCATAAACTGAGACGTGTGACGTAGTTGTGTATAAGGCCACAAGTATTCAGGGTTGATGTACACTGCAGACAACTTAATGATCTCATTGAGAGAAGACCCTCCATTATACCAATTATGAATACAGAGAAAATTTATTTGCTATATTAACCTTGCAAAATCAGTACTATTTTAGTACCTTTGAAGTCAGGAAACTTGGCAAAATAGAGGAAAATAAAGTTGTTTAAAGAACATTTTTACCTTGGCTGATACTATGCTTTCTTGAAACCAACATCTCTGCTACATCATCTGTTCATGTGCAACAGCAATAATTGAGAAGTTAAATGAGATACGCTTGGATCGGATGTGAATCAATAATTACTACAGCAAAAGCTATTTCTTGCTTATCATTTTGGGCAGAACTGGCTTTACCAAGTTACGACTGAAAGTGAACCTTTTTTCAAGCCCCAGCAAATTATAGTGTTTTGCAATCACTTGATTTTTCCCCCCCCACATTTTATTAAGTACAGATCACAAACATCAATGTTATTTTAGTAGTTTTTTACATGATAGACCATGAGCAAGCATAAAATTGTTAAGTATGGCCTGCATTTAAAATCATCCCATTTCATTCTAACCTTTACCACCTGTGTGTAATTTATTCTCAGGGCCAATTGTAACATGCTTTTTCTGTGGCATTGTTCATTAAATGTATTACTGATGTATTGAAATGAAATACAATAAGTACTCTTAATGACATTGAATTAGCGATTAGGTATTACATTCAGCAAGTATTTTACTTTTAATACATACATAAATATTTTTTAAAAGCTAGTCCTTTTTTTCTTTACTTTTACTTAAGTGCAAATGTAAATGTGGTACTTTCACTTTTAATATAGTACATTTTTGTTTGTTTATTTGTACTTTTAATTATGTACATCGTTTGAGTACTTTCTCCACCACTGGCAACAGAGATGTTTACAACTTGTAAATAACCATTCACTGTCATGTCCTTCACCTTCACTCCACATAGTAACATGCAAGCCTCCTTTATTCAAATCAACTTGTGCTTCTGTTTCTTGGTCCATTGAACTGTGGTGGCACAAAGATCATTCATGGGCTAATTAATCCATTACTCTTATCTGCATTACCCTTTAAATGTTGCTAATATGCCTCATTTTTGCAGATCTGATTTTGTTCCGATTAGGATCACAGAAAATCTTTCAGCGCTCCGCTTAACTTTGTGCCTGTGATGTGCTGTCTGACATTGGAGGGAAATAAGCAAGGGTTTAAGATGGACTGTTATTATCACTGCCATCTCCAAATAAATCATTAGGGCCATACGCCAGCATCTGATTATGGGGCTGAAGAGAGGAAACTAACTTTAGGTTTTTAATTTGTCTTTGTTAAACTGAGCAGTGTGGGTGACTCTGTGGGCGTTATATTGTTTTGAAGATCACTTTTGTAATGAGATATCTTCTTAAGGCAATTGAATCTTTACCATCATGAAACAGTATCCTTTAAATTGGATGCAGATATAATTTTATACAAAAATTTAACTTGAAATAGATTCATTACACGTTTTGCATACATTTATTTCTATAATTTTTTATATAATTCTCAGAAAATTCAAACTAAAATTTTATGAACATAGAATATTTCTATAAATACATGATTAGAAATTAAGCTTTCTAAAATCAGACTCTTCAACCAGCGCATCACTAAACTGGATCCTAGGTGCTTGAATAGAAAACCACATAGGTTCTGCTCTTGTTTTGTGAAGATTTTAGTTGTCATTCAGAAGGTTTCTTCAGTTTTGAATGAGGATAACTAGTGTGGGCTGGAACAATTCTCAGCGGGATTTGTGAGTTTTACAATAACAGTTTTTATAGCTCTGTCCCAATGTTAAATTAAGTTGAATAATAACTTTAACTGAGATATGAAAATATGTTCAGTTGCAAGCATCTAAACACCACTTGTATTCTCATTGAATCATTAAATGCAATTCTATATTCTTGAATGCTACATATTTTTCATAAGATAACAAAATATCGTAAAGATACACAAGACTATATTTAAAGGATTTTAATACAAAAATGTTACTTGACACACTTCTAGGGGAGAGTAAGTTGCAAAAAGTTATCACTGAGGAAGATGATTGTTTGGTGTGTTGCATCCAACCATATAAATAAAAGGCTTCCATCCATCCATCTGAGTTGCTGGTGCCTATCTTCAGCTGCGTTCCGCGCAAGAGGCGGGGTACACCCTTGACAGGTCACCTGTTTGTCGCAGGGCAAAAAACACTCACTCCCAGGGAGAATTTGGAAAGACCAATTAACCTTACAGTCATGTTTTTGGACTGTGGGAGGAAGCCAGAGTACCAAGAGAGAACCCAAGCATTGCACAGGGAGAACTTGCAAACTTTCTGTGCATGGGAGTTTTTGATTCCCGGGCCGAGAATTGAACCCAGGACCTTGTTGCTGCAAAGCAACAGTTCTACCAACTGCACCACAAGGCTTAGGAGATGAAACAGCATAGTTGAACATAGTGCACCCATCACAGGAATAACTGCTCCACTGTTAAGATTGTGACACAGGCACATTTAAAGTTTGGGGGTATGAACTGAAGCTAGAGTTGTGTTTCAAGAGCCACTGCACTGACACTTTCCAGGGCTAAAGCTGTTGTGCCCAATTTGTTATGACTATTCTTAGCCAAAGCTAAGGAGAAATAGGAGTGGACGGTTTCTCGTTCGTCCCAAAACCTTTTGCTGAGTTAAAGACTGTTCCTAACTGACCTGAGCTTCTCCCACATGTCAAACCACACTGACGCAGAATTTTATGCAAAAGAAGCCGCAACTATGCACCAGAGTGCATAGACTGTAAAATAAAAAAGGTAGACTGACAATTTTAAACATCAAAAACGCAAATGCTTGAAAATTTTATGAGCATAGAATGATTCTGTATACATTTCTATATTCTAAATTTAATTTGAACTGAAATAAGTTATTTTTATTTCAGTTCACATTTACAGAGATTTAATTTGGATTTTAAATGGGCTGCAATGTGAGAGACTCAGTTGATCTCAGTTTTTCCCCTGAAGTCCTCAATTGTTAAGACGGTAACACGTGAACTACAGACTATGTTGCGATGGCAACAGCAGTTCTGAGGCATCCTCTAACAAGTTGCCTGGGAATGCAGTCCTGGCTGTTGCATAAGACGGGACCTTCTCTCTTCCTCTCGCTCACACATTCTTGTGGGGCTTTTCCTGTGGCAGAATTTCACATTCAGCATGATTTATTCATAGATGGATAACTCTGCTGGATATACAATTACACTAAATGCAAACCCACCGTCATCAAGCACGGTTTGTTTTAATTAAGGTTTGCATACTTGTACCAGTGGAATTGTTGGACTTCTATTTCTGTGGTTGATTTGAGTGGAAAGAGAGCTTTGAAAGCGTTAAGTTCAAGAGATTGTGGTTGAATAAGAAATAGGAAAGCAGCAGGCTTATTTGACAGTACTTTCAAGTTAAGTGGGATAAAATTACCACACTAAATATCATCATTAAATGTTTTCAACCCCAAAAACTCATCCTTAACTGTTCTCATTCTAAGGAGAACAAAATTTGCTGATCCTCACACTGTTTTATTTCTTTTTGTCACCATATTGTTCTGTCCCCACTTTGACTGGCAGAGGGAGAGAGAAGCTGAGGAGTGCTGAGCGTAGCACAGATAAGACGCTCCATCATTAGCTGAGTCACGATAAGTATTCTGACGCTCAGCGGCTTCTCTTTATCAAGCCACAATAATCTTTCTGCTGCTAAATACTTTATGGAGGCATTCAAATCACCACAGCATAAGTAAAATTGAGTGTTCCCGAAGAAAAATAGTCATTTTTGGCCTTTTGCGACAGGCTGTCAGTTGCCTAATCATTTTAAAATATATTAGTGGAGAAAGTGATGGACAGGAATATTCATATCTGCAAGTTTAGCTCCTTTCCTGAAGCTGTTGTCACCATAGACTCCCCCTGAACATGCAGGGACATACACAACTGTCTTCCCTTGAGCGTTGCTGTTGTTTACAGAATCTCAGTAGACAATACCTACTTGCCTCTGCTCTTCTTCACTTTAATCTATCCCGCCACGCTCTCAGGCACACTTACAACCTGCTGTGAGAAACATTGTGGGATTTAGTGTTTGATTGCCAAGCAAGAATGGAAATGGGGACACTCTCTCTCTCCTGTTTCTCACATTCAAATATATGTGTGTGAGCATCAGTTTGATGCAACAGGAAGCACAGGAGGCAATGGTGCTGTAAGTGCTTGGTGGTGGTGCGTCAACAGAGCACCCAAACAGTGGAAAAAATTCCAGATTTAAGCAGGAAATGTTCAATATCTTGGTTTACAGAAGCAAAATCACAGTGGCATGAGGACTGGCAATCAAAAACTGTTGAAATGGAACAAAATTTAAGAGGGTAGAAGCAGGAACTAACAGAACAGAATGGACAAAGATCTCAGTCAAGGAAGCTGAAGACAATTGCCAGCATAATCTGTCTGATAAACAGAAAACAGGTGTGCTATTACATAACTTGTAGGTTTACAACAATGTAGCTGTGTGCCATTCATAATAATGAATGGCAGATGATGAATGGCCCAGTGGTGCCATTCGCTGACACCACTGGACCCTCTGACCACCACCAGCAGGCAAGGACAATGAAGCGTCTTCCCCAAGGACACAACGACTGAGACAGAAGGAGTGAGAACTTAAACTGGCAACCCACTCGTTACAGGGCAAACTCTTACTGCCTCATCAGCCTCGTAACCTTTTAAAGAACAAATTTCTGTAGTGAACTGGCCTTTTAGATGTAGAGAAGAAAAACTAAATTTTTTGGGTTAAGAAAATGTTTCTCATGGTCAAAAAATTACTTGTTGCTATTTTGTGGCTTCTTTTATAGAGAAGACACCTTATATTTTTCTTTATATTATCCTAATACATGTGGTTGAAGCATATAGGAAGATAAACAGGAGAAAACAGAAATGAAAACATTATCCAGTAGGATATTCAGTCCAAATATTATCAACTACCATAACTGAACAAATCATTTTAGGTAATTTCTCTCCTGTCTAACTGCAACAGGATGACATCCAAGCTTGATTACAATTTAGCTTTGACAGCAGTTTAAGAGTGAGAACAGCAATGCAAACGTTTGACAAATGCATCAGTGACATCTTTTGTCGTCATGTCTCAGCACTGTATCAATCAGCTGTCAGGAAAACATCAGGGTTTTTTTTTCCCCTTTTGGGGAAAAATACTTCTAACAACAGATTAGATTATAATTGTTCTCCCAGTTTGTAAAAAATCACATTAGCAGCGGAGGCACTACAATATCAGTCTATCCCCATATGTCAGGTTTGACATGTCTGCATGAATTGCAGACATGTCACCTGTCTCCCAAAGACATATGTCAGTGCTAACATTGGTTGACGCTGACAGACTTCACTTGTTGACTTCTCCAATTGAATAGCTCTGGACAATTCTAATTTTAGTCTTTAGGTCACGGTTTTCTTCTTTTAAGTTTCTGAAATAAACATAGAATTCACACAAGTCTTAACATTTAGGACTTTATACAAAATCCCTGAACCACAGTTATTATATAGACCTCATGTCTTCTATTACTTGAGATATCTTAGCTTTTTCCATTGAAGAACTGTGGAATATTGGACAGTTTGATGGCAGGCGTCGAAGAATTGACACATTCCCTCGCTGATGCAAAACCTGAAAGACTGCTTTACGTGTGTTGCTTCAATGCTGTGATTCAGTCTTATCTTCATCCAGATTCTCTCTTAAACAGCAGGAAGTCAACATGGTTAGGTGGTATACTGACGCTGCCAAGTCTGAAGGTCGCATGCCTTTGATCTCTCAGTCTAGTGCAGTGCTTTATTATCTTTTAACTTTGTTCTCAACTCCAGTTAGAGTCTCAGCCATGGGAATAGTGGGAGCTGTCAGTGATACTCAGTGAAGATATAATGCTATTTAAATGCTAATGTGTTAAGAGGAGCAAAACGACCTTTACTCACACCATGCATGTGAGCAGATTGAAAGCCCCAAACAGAGGCCCTTAATAAATGAGCATCTTCCTCTGACCCTGTTGGCCGTCTCTGTACACCTTATGTCAGGTAAGATGCAGGTTTATCAGAGTTAAACCACGGGGGCTTTTAAAATCTGACAAAACCAAATTTAGTGTACATGTAAAATTCAACACTGCTGAATGAGTCTATGTCACTCCTTTTTGATTGAATACTATGCACAATAATATAGTGTTATCCTAACCCTAACTCTATAGCATATAGTTTTAAAGTATGAGTAAAAGGTTTAATGATCTTCAAAACAGATCTGAAAGTACAAGCAGACAGTATAAGAAAATTTTATATGAAAAGTGTTTTATTCATTTCTGTCTACTCCCATTTGATTGAATAAAATTCTTAATGAAATCCAGTCCAAAAATTGCTCAAGTACAGATATATCTTCAAAATATGTTGTTAAACGTGATAATCTTGGGATCAGCAACTCTTGAGAAACAATTACTTGTGTAAATCTTCAGATCTTGTTTGATCTTTACTGAGTTTGTTGGAGTTTGCCATTGTTTTGAGCACTGTTCAGTTCCAGGCAAATCCTTTTTACTCGGGCAAAGAAAACTTGTTCACCTAATAATGCTGCAGTAGAAAAAATATGTCGCAGTTTTATATTACATTATCTTGCCACTTTGGAAAAAAATCTTAAAGTCAATTTTAATTTCATGTTTCTGTGCATGCAAATTCATAATTTCAACTGTTTTCCAGTCATAATTGTCTCTTTTTGCTTTTTACGTGCCAATCAATGGCACAGATGATTCTTCTCATGATGCCTTATGCAAATAAAAACAAGCCCTCATAATGTTTCTGAAGATAAGTCCTTTCAGTAAATGTCAAAATGTGCTGCTTACATGAACGACATGGGAAAAAGTAAAATAAAGAGACATAGAGAGAAGGCATACATATCTATCATCTGTCATATAATGCCAGAAAGAGTGTGTGACTGTGTAGGAAGGTAATTTATTCAGCAAGCATCTCAGAGGACAGCTGTCAAAGAAAGGCCTTGGAGTAAGATGGTGACTCAACATCAGACATGAACGTAGCATCATATAAATCAGTGAGGCGCCGTCACCTTTCTGATTACAACACTGAACTAGTCTTAGTCAGAGCTGGAACATTCATAGGATTTGGCCTGTTTAAAGTTTACTCGGTTGCACCTTTGGAAGTCTGATTCCTCTTGAGTGAACTTGTCCCATTTTTTTTTTTTTTTTTTTTTGCTTCCTGCCTCTTGAATACTTGGAGTACTCTGGATTAATTTTGCAAAAGGCTGCCAAGTAGTGATCCTCATAGAAGATTGGTAAACAGAAGAGTTTGTTTTGATCTCAGAAGATGGAGGATGGAACGAACACACAAGCATGGCAGCAGTGCTCAGTTGAGAATTTGAAAAATAGGTTTGGAACATTGAATAAATTTAATCCAATTTTATAGATGAAAAGGATCCTCTTAACTGTGGTCGCATTTCAGTTTCAGCTCGGAAAACAGCTGATTAAACACAGGGTTTTATGAGAGATGTTCTCAGAGCCAAAATAATTAGAAGGAAAATCCTGAATCCACGACTTCCTTGAAGCGGTGACAGGACCCGGAGGAGCTGAAATCACCATGTTTGTGGCTTTCATTCCACAGAATAACTTTTGCTGCAAAATATGTATGCAGACACAACATTTTTGATGTGTCCTGTTTTTGCCTTCTTAAAAAATGGAGAGTACAGTGAGAACATGTCCTGGTTATGGTGACCTGAGACTGTGCCCAACATTCAAGATACGGGAAGTGGCAAACCAGACAAAAGAGTGAGGTCAGTCTGATCTAAAAGAAATGGATAAGATGTGTGGGGCCTCTCAGCACTGCATTATGTGGTGGTGCAACATAATGGGTTAAAATGACCTGGCGGTCCTGTATTTCAACATCAGTGGAAAGGTAATGAGAAACTTTGTTGTTCTGAAGAAGTGAATTACCTAGTTTGAGATGAGATAGCATAAAAGCTTGAAAAGTTCTTTTTAACAAACAAGGTTTAGCTGAAGAGCAAAAATAGAGCAACTGTTTAGATTTTTTCCATGCCAAAAGTGGCACTAATATTCGAGAATATTTCTTATTATTTTGATGTTCAGTCTTGGTTTTGGTTGTACTGGCAGCTGAAGGGTTAGATGTGTGGCTCCAAAGTTCTACCATTTTGTCTAAAGCTGCTCTCCTCCACCCACCCTCCCACATGCAGCTCATAAAAGCTCTCCTTCGGTTTATGAGGTTTCAGCCCGAGTGTTGGTCTTTATGAGGCGTATCGTAGTGAGGCAACGGAGTTCAGCTTTGTTATCCTGTTTGTTTCTGATTTTATAAGAACAAGGTAAAAAAAAAAAAAAAAAATTTTCCAAATGTTCCTGAGTGAGCCTTGTTTTCATAAAATGTTTCAACTTGCTGACTCTATATTATGAGAAATGGTACGAAAAGATTTGTGGGGCGTGCTGTGGTGGCGCAGGGGGTTAGCACACCCCACGTGTGGAGGCCTCAGTCCTTGACGCGAACGTCGCGGGTTCGACCTTTTCCGCATGTCTTCCCCCCTCCCTCGCCCTCTTTCCTGTCTGCCGACTGTCGAAATTACGAGCCACTAGCTCTTCGGAGCCACCGCAAAAATTCTTTGAAGAAAAAAATGGTGAAAAAGAAAAGATTTCTGTCAGGATCATGCCTACTTTTACTCTGTTACATAATTTGACACATTTTACACAATGTTTCTCTCAAAAATGAAGAAACTATCATACCTCATAAGTTTTAGAAATGTTCTCGGCATCAAACTGCACCACACACCTTGAAAAATGTTTATACCACATTTTTACATTGTGTGGCCAAACAATTGTAACTTTTTTTGTATTTCATTAGAAATGTATAAACCATATCAGCTGTTTCTCACTTGAAAAATGGATGTACATCAATCCGTTTTTCAAATTATTTTTAATTTAATGATTTTTGATGCCATGTATGGATGGAGGTCGAAAATGTGGTATGCATTTGCAAACCACTTCAAGCCAATGCATTTAATTGTAGAACCAGCTTTCTGCAGTTACAGCTGCAAGTGGTTTGATGCATGTCTCTGACGTACTTGCCTGTCAGTTTCATTGGTCAGTCTTGTTTTGGCAGGTATGCATCTATGATAGGCTCTTGCCATTTTCAAATGATGAACTGTGATATTCTGACATATGTTCTGACATTGTTTTGCAATTTTTTTCATGAGGCTTTTTGTTTTCTAATGTTTTCTACTTTCCCTGTGACATCTTCCCTGCTGAGCTTGATTTCCTCACAAGTAGAATCTGTTTAGCTGACATTTAATGGGTTCTGGGTTTTACTTAGGGATATTAGAGTTGGCTGAAAATAGGAGGGAAGAAATTTAAAATGTTCTCAAAAAGCACAGAAAAATTTACTTCAAGTTTGTAGTGTAATGTGACAAAATGTTCAGGGGGTGTTAATATTTTTCTAAGGCACTGTAAAATGTAATTAATTTTTTTTTTCATACTTAATTCTGACTAAAATTGACAGTTCTAAATCCCAAATAGAAGATCGTAATGAGGTTTAGTGGCAAGCTAAACGTTTCCTCTAATTCAACTAAATTTATTACAATATAAAGCTATCATGTTTGCCCTTGATGACGGATCACCGAGTTGGATTTTAATCTAAAGCAACAGGACACCCAGAGAAAAAGTGAAGGGTAGTAGATTTGGTGATCTCCTCCCAAGGCCTTCTATCTGGCAATATGCCTCACAGCGCACTCCTCATTTCTTTGACAGATGACGCCGACACAGCAGAGTGATAGGCTATTATTTCACTTTGCATTGGATAAATGGCAATGCAGGCTTTTACCTGTCAACTGCCCTTTCCTATTATGTGTTCTCTACTTTTTTCACCTTCCTTGCAGAATTATACCATCATAGATGTGATTTGAAGGGTGCTATAGAAGTGCAGAGATTTAGTTCCTGCAATCTGTAGATTTCATGTCCACAGGTTGGGGGCTTTCTGTTGTTGCCTGTAACTGAAGTGAGTGAAAGAGGTGAATAATGACCGAAATGTAGGTGAGGAGGTCCCTCATTGTTAGGAGTGAAACAGCTTTCCCTTCTGGTAAAATTCTTTTCATGTAATTTTCTTTGTGTCTGCCTTTCTTTTACAGACCAGCAGTATTCATGGTCACCCTCGCAGTACTTCGATGAGGAAACTTACTCCCCTTCACCCAGGAACATGAAGGGTCTCTCTGGTGGCCGCCCTGCCCATCTCCAGCTAATATCACCCACCTCTCCTTACACCTGTGGCTTGGTCGATTGTGACCACTCTCTGGATCACCATCTTCACCATGGTGACCCTCGGTCACCTACTTACCTCCTCAGCCCCACTGACAGCTGTGCCCTTGAGAGTCATCACCGCTGCTCCCCACGGAGTTCCATCCACTCTGAGTGCATGATGATGCCAGTCTCACTATCAGCCACCGACCACTCTATATCCAGTAGCACTTTCCCTCGCATGCATTATGGCAGCGCTTTCGAGAGATGGAGGTGGGAACAGTTCTGGTGGTAGGGATTCTCGAGACGACGGTGGCTCCTCCTCACACGGCGGCAGTGGCAAAATGAACCGGATCCCTGCAAATCTTTTGGATCAGTTTGAAAAGCAGATGCCACTGCACCGAGATGGCTTCCATACATTGCAGTACCAACGCACCTCCACCACAACTACAACTACAGAGCACCGCAATGAAAGCCCCGGCCGAATTCGCCACTTAGTTCACTCAGTACAGAAACTCTTCACAAAGTCGCACTCCCTGGAAGGATCCTCCAAGATGAACGGTACCAAAAATGACTCTCACAGGGACGGATCACATCACCACCATCACCACCACCAAGGCCACCACAAACACAGCAAACGCAGCAAGAGCAAAGACCGCAAATCTGATGGCGGAGGAAAGCAGCGCCATGGTGGATGGTGGAGCTCGGATGACAATCTTGATAGTGACAGCACGTACAGGACACCGAGCGTCATGTCGCGGCATCCAGTGGACCACATCACTCACTGTTACCCAGACTCAATGCACAGCCACCTGGCTGGGGACCTGTCATTAAAGACCTCCAAGAGCAACAACGACGTCAAGTGCTCTGCCTGTGAGAGCATCAACATGGCACCTGAGGGCAAGTTCATGAAAAGGAGCTCCTGGTCAACATTAACCGTCAGTCAAGCCAAGGAAGCTTACAGGAAGTCTTCACTCAACCTGGAGAAACCCATGACCCCCACTGACCTCAAACCAAGCTTGAGACCATGTCACTATCTACAGGTATGTTTCATCCAGTTTACTGTCGCACTCCACTTCCCCTCTGGAGGAGCAGTACCTATAACAACATAATGGCTTCACTCAAGCATATTTTTTCTAGTATGATTTGGTAGACAGTTAAACAGTTAACTTATGGACTAAAAAAAGAAGCTGGCATTTTCAATGGTAATACTTCCATACAGTCGCATCAGTAACAACAATGAATATTACAAAAACTGCGATAAAATTTAATAACTGTACATGTTAAATTATACAGTAATATCATAAATACTATATAAAGATATATAAAATAAACTAAATGCATTTTCTTTAGATTTGTCAAATGACTAACAATTACACATAGAGAGGACCTTCTGAAAGAAGTCTTTAGGAAATGACTGTGTGTGAGGCTTTTATGAGATTTTAACCTCATAAAACTAACTAATTAGAAATATATGGTGTGTATTTGAAACCAAATCAGAATATTCACTATCTCATAATCAAGAGATTTCTGGCATTACAGTTATTGCAGTGCTAACAATGCTAAATAGCTAAATTTGCTAAATGTTAATAAAATTAGTCAAAAATAGCTTAACAAAGATTACGTTATGGATTATGTTATGGATTATGTTTTAATAAAATAGCAAAGTGCTAATTTATTAAGTTGTTTAGTGTGATTTTCTCAATCTCTCATGCACAGACATGGTTTGAGTTCTGCTCATGAATTATTCATGGCTGTTCAAAAGAGGGCCATTTGTTTTTGAGGTATGTTGTCACTGAAAGTAGCAGATACTGAATGTAGCAGCTTTTCAGACTACTGTTCAAACATTCATGTCCCATCAAAGCTAAACTGTTGACATCACCAGCATTCTTACTTATACAGTTCTTAAAGTTGTCCATTTCCTTTTCTGATTTAGCTGTGAAGTAAATTTAAGTGTATATATATATATATATATATATATATATATATATATATATATATATATATATATATATATATATATATAGACACACAATAACTGAAATTGTTCGAGAAAGCTTTTTCAATCGATACGTAGAAAAAAACTAGCTTTCCTTGGCCAAATTGCAATTGATCTAAAACACTGCACTTGTTTTGTCTCTGTTCTGGATATTCGAATGTGATCCCATCCTATGGCACAGCATGTGGCTGCCAGTAGAAATAACTAGCACAGCAGGACAAATCAATTAACTCTGTAAATGATCTCTGCTGGAGGGGAAGATCTGGCAGAATGAGAATAAAACAGCAGAAATCAATGTAGATTTTTACCTCTTTTCTTTTGCTCTTGTATGGGTTTCAGCTCTGAAAGATTATTTTGCTCATATATGAAAGGTTGTATGGGAGGGAGTAAATGCTGGAGGGGTCAATATATCTATAACACTCTACTCCACTCTATAACAGTGTTATACACTGTTATATGAGTTATACACTCATATTTCTATACACTCAGAAATATGAGTGTATAACCACTCATATTTCTAAAAGTCCTCTGGATGAATAATGTCAGTAGTCAAAATAAAGTGGATCCTTGAGTGGAATTAGAAAAAAAGAAACTATAGGTAGAGTGTGATGTGCAAACACAACTGACACAAACTTAATTGTCCAAATGAAATACTCTGTCTAGTTCCGATTGGTGAATCTTTTTCTTTTTTTAGGTTCATTGACCGAGAAAGCACTCTTTGTTATAATCATTTGTTGTAATTCAGCTAAGTGAAGTCCACTGTTGAACAGAAAGTTGCAGCGTTGGCGTCCCTATCACACTCTACCTTCTTTCCATTCGGTTATCCAGCTGAAGTAGTGTCCAAGTTGCAGCACTATAAACATTTCTAAAAATAAACCTCAGCTCCTGCTCCCTGCCGCAGGCCTATATTTAGCTCAACATTATCAATCCAATCCGCAAAGGGTGAGACACATTTTCCCTCCCCGGAGGAGAATCAATGGGCACTCAGGGACCTCTCACATAAGATGTATTGAAACAGAAGGCAGTTAGAGAGGCATACTGCTGAGGTTTGTGGCTCTCTGATGCTCTCATACTTTAGGATGCAGAAGGTGGCGGAAATTAGATGTCTGTTTTTTTTGCTCCTTTTTAGCCACTGTTGATCCTTACAGCAGCACCATTCAGACAGGAGAACCCAGAACCAATATTTACTGCACAAACCGAGGGGTCACATTGAGAAGTACTCATGTCCTGCTGCTCATATCAAATAGGAAAAACTCTAAAATATCTGAGCTGTATCACCATAAATTATACTCAAAGAGTGTGTGCGCTAACTGTGTGTCCGTGTGTGACAGTGTGAGAAAGTGTTATTTTATTTTATTGGACACCAGATGGCTTGATGATGTGCTAGTCACCTTGTTTGCGTCCTTGGCTGATGACACAAATGAAAAACCTCTGAAGAGCTGTGGAAGTATGAGATTGCAAATAGAGAAAGGTGTCAGTCTGAGGCTTTGCACGTGTATTTGAGACAGTGAATGTGTCTCTACAGGAGCTCCGTCATCTAAAACTACAGTGCAGGTCAGAAGTTTACCCATCATTCTTTTAAACCATTTTCACATGTTGGAAGTTTCATGATCAATTTGCTTTCATATGATTTCGAAGTTTGGATCAAATATTTGATTCCTGGACGCAGCTGGGTGTTCCAGCATCAGAATGATCCTAAACACATCAGAAGTGGTTTGGATTAGCTAAAGCCTAACATTAAACCTCTAACCCCATTAAAAATGTATGGAGTCAATATATGTATCAAGAAACTAATCAGTTTAAATGAACTTTACTAATTCTGCCAATACTGATGAGTTAAGTGATAAAATATTCAGCTATAACTTTCCCAAAAGGTTGTTGATCACTCCAACTTGCAAATTTCTTCTTCTTACGAACTACTGTATGTCTTAGACTTCATTCTAAGAGATGCAGTCTGTGTGTTTTCACGAACAAATCATCAGATCTATAACCATTTTAACAACAACTCTCCACCCTGGTCATTAGAGAGGATAACTATTTTAACAGTTTTTCTGATAGGGCATTGTGCTGAGATTTAATTAGCCTATTAACTGCCAAGTTGACTTGCCATTGGTGAACCTTCAGAGGGATGCAGATCACTCACTGAACTACAAAAAGAAAGTCAAAACTGTGAGCACAGGGGGTTCCCTAAAACATTCTTAAAGGAATTTTGAGTGAGTTATGATCCACTACTTCTTAAGATTTCATCCACAAACAAGTACAAATAAACAGCTGAACATGTGGAACTGTGTGGGTATTTCCAATGTTGCCCTGCTCTTCTACACATGACCCAAATGAATCAACCACTGTCATGAAGCTTGGTCTTGTTAAATATTTATCAACTTTAAAAGAGGCATTACAGGAAGAAAATAAGGGCAGAGCAGTGTGCTTTGTTCATAAAGGTTTGGAAGCAGCACTCTGGACAAAAGTACATCATTCATGCTTGCAAATCTGGTCATTGCTACGTTGTCATTTCTAACACTCTGCATCTGTCTCTGGAAAAACCCTGGAGAGAAAGGTTTTGCTGGTTGTTTGTCAATTTAAATAATTTCATTAAAGGTTTACAAATGCAAGCTTGCTATGTTAGATTATTTTATTATGTAAGACCCTGGACAGAAATCAAGGTAAATATGGTATTGGAATATTAACATTCACTAACAATAAGACGTTTTGCAGCTGAATGCAACAATCTTTTGAAAGCAAACTTACTGAGTCATATTGTGGATTAAATATACACATATTTTCTAGTTTTATGTCTGGCTGCTGAGAAAATTAACTGAAATTAAGTGAAAATAGCAAAAATAGAAAATAGTGAGAATAGAAGAAATTTCTGCTCTGTTGTGTCTGCACTTGGGTGTGTCTTTTAAAAAATAAGACACTCTGACTGTACTTTAGTCATTTTGGACAATTTGGCTTACATGCAAAATGCTTTGTGTCATGGAAAACTAAAACTACACATCACCCTGAACACACTCTCCAGCCAGAACTAAAACTGAATCATAATCATGATTTGGAATTACCTAATCAAGATTTTGAGCTTAATCCACTTGAAAATGTGTGACACAATGAAAAAAGGTCACACAATCCAATCTAACTAAGCATTAAAAGAATGGGAAAAAAGTTATTTCTAACTGTACAAAAGGTCCACAGTTGGAATTGCAGCAAAAATTGGTTTTCTTTGTGTTTTCCAAATATATTTATTTATTTAAAAAAGGTGTGCATAATTTCTTTCCCAATTTAATTTTTGCACAGTTATGTGTTATTCTCTCATAATTAATCTAAATTTGGAGTTGCCAAATAAAAACCTAATACTATAAGCCACGATTAATTGTTTGTGCAACTGTTTTTATTTACCTTGCTGAACATTTTTAAGCTAAGATCTGATAACATAAATTGTCATTAAATAAGAAAAGATTATTGATCAGCCATCTAAATGCCAGGTGGGTGAGTTTATCTAGCAGCAGAGATAAAATTTGTTTGAAATCTGTTAGGAGTTTTGGCAGAGAAGTAAAAATAAAAAAAGGTCCTCCAGCATCCTGTGTGTCAGTTCAATCTGCTGAGGAAAATGAAAGACGAGTCTCTGAGAAAGTTGGATTACCCATGACTGAATCTTTAAGAGATTTAGCTTTCTGTTATCCATCCTCTTTCTGTCCTAACCGATTCTTCATCTTTCTGCATTGTACTTTTCCCTTTTCATCACTCAATCTGTGTCTCAGTCTATTCACACTTTTTATTTCCTTAAAGAGAGTGACTTTTTTTTGCGAGAGGACAGATAGGGTTGCGGAGTTAATCAATGAAATGCACTGCTGCACTATGGGATGTTCAGATCTCTCTCTTTTCCCTGACACATCGCATGCACCAAACATATCTGATCATGAAGCTGAACTTACTGTACAACACTTGCCATACTTCCTCAGCATTTCCAGTTATCCAGTGAATGAGAAGCTGGGATTATGTAATAGCATTGCTAAAATGCTCACAGCACCTGCAGAGCTGCTGGTGGGGTTTCTTAAGGTTGCCTTTGTTAAAATGATTCCCCCCAGAGATGTCTTACAATCATTGAAAGATTTTCAAGTAATTAAAAAGAATAAGACTTCTGTTCCTGTTAAAAATGGAATGTTTTATATAAAGTTTCACACTTTTTCTGTGAATTTTCTCACAGGCTTCACAAATCTTGTTTCATATCCACAAAAGGTTATTCAGGCATTTCACTGCTGAAGCTTTCTCATGTTAGTTTAGAAAAAAAAAGTTGGTAAAATGTTAAATTTGTAGTTACTGTTTCTTGCCTATGAAGAAAAGTGGGTAGAAAAGCATAATCATGTTTAGAATCTTAATTTTTTTTTCTTGTTCCAAATATTGATATGTGCTTCACAATCACTGGGACCCCTGTTTAAGGTTTGAAGAAAATCTTACAATAAAGTAATTTTAATTTTACCAGCTGCTAGTGCAATAAAAAAGACACATATGACTAGCACAACATCTAACTGAATATGCTTGTCAAGTTCTTTTCTACTCTGTGTAGCTTCCCCACTGGAAAAGAGATGGATAAATCGATGCAGACTCTCATTTTTTTTTCAACCAAGGCTGCCACTAAGTGTGGAGATTGCTGTAGTTCAGACTACTCCTAAAAATACAACATGAAAAAATAATAAAAAAATAATCAGCAGCTTGTACTCTGGCCAAACTGAGTCATATGGACTCAGTTTTCGGTTTGCCACATTGGCCCAAAAAGCCTAAATCTTGACAAACCATCCCTAAATTTCTATTAAGGGTTCTGACTTTTTATTTTTTTATTTTTTTGACAAAGAAAGCTTAATTAAATTAATCCCTCAGCTTTCAAACAGATTTTCCAAAATGACTAGCGTTGTTGGCTGGTAAAATTTAATATTTAACAGATGAGAAAAAATTACTCTGAACCATTTTTTAAAGTTTTTGCAAGAGTTTGAGATCAATTTAAAACTTAAAAGATATAAAATAAAATAAAAATTAAATTATGCTACTTTTAATTTCCTTTTAGAATCACGTATATGTGAAAATCTGTATATCACGTACGTATTTTCACAACAGTCAGCAAAAGCTTCCTGCACTGCTTGCTCTTTCTTTTTTTGTATTCATATGGAGACACCCCACAATCTACACAGTTTATCAGCAAATCCAAATTAAACAAATCTCACCACAGCCTGTGTCTGTCCTCTGGCGTTCCTCTCATTAATTAGATGTCTAAAAATATCAAACCCCTCCAAGACTTAATTAACCCATCAACTCCATTTGGTAGAGGTTGTGTGCCTTTCTCAGAAACAGAGATGAATGATTCTTATTAGTGTCTGTTTGAGTTTGTATTCCAATGCATGTTTAGTATAAAAAGTATTAAAGTAAATTTGATTTTCTGTGTCTGTCTACATATTGTTCTTTCACCCTTGGCAGCAATTTAAAACTTGACACATTATCGTGTCATTTAATTTTAACGACATACCCCACAGTGTAATAGAAAAGTTTTCAAGCTGAGTCCTTTAGTTCAGTTTTAGGGGGAAAAAAACAATTGTTCTTGATTGATGGTCAGTCAACCTGGCCATGGTGTGGCACCAGACCCACAAGACCCTGAAAGGACAAGCAGGTATACACACTATGGATGGAGCAGTGATGATCCCCATTACTTCTAGAAAGAGCATCCCATTAACTATGGTTGGAATATAAATAAATAATTTCCAGATAAACTTAATTCCAGTTGAAGCTATTCACACATTTTCATATAAAAAATATTCAATGGAAAAGTGGTCAGAGTTTTCACTATTAATAATGTATTGGAAAGACCAACTTTTTTAGTTGCCTATATATATATATAATAATCCATTTCCGACGACATTTGCAGACGGCTTTTCAGGGATGAGACCTTGGTGAAATTTGAATGTTGCCTTTTTCCTTCTTACATTTGCAATAGAGGCTCTACTCCCACCAATTTTTGTTGTGAACTTGTGAACAGTGACACAGAGAAGAAACGTTCATCGGCATTATTTCAAGAGTGACACATTTGTACAGCCTTTCAATTATCAATCGTGAAAGGCTGTACATTTGTACAGCCTTTCAATTATCAATCGCAACTCGAAATGCCTTATGAATGCAGCTCCAGTTCAGAGCTATAAAATGCAACACAAGTTCTAGAAGAAGAGTGGTTCAAACTGCTTCAGGGCTGATCTGCTTGCCAGGATTAAATGATGAATGAACCTGGTGTCAGGAAAGATTTTATTCATCCCAAAGATTTTATTAATTTCAGACATTATCATATTTTACGACTGTGTGACGTAGCCAAAGTCTGTGGAATTTACGACAATCAGTGGATACGGTGACTTAATGACAAAATTCAGACAAATTTTTAATTCCTCAACTTCATGTATAAATTTCACACTAAATCATTTGTGTAATGATATGGCAAACAAACAAACAAACACTGGTTCATTGTAACAACAAAGTTGTCCTCACATTTTTAATAAGATGACCCGCCGCCCTCCTTCTAGTAACCCGTTAAAATTACATAACAACATTACCATATGTATAATGACATGTAGAATTGAAAACTCTGATTGTTTCTTTCCTGTATGAACATGGCTCAGTTTGTATTCTCACCACACTTCTGTTTCCAGTAAAAGAAAATGCTCTT
Organism: Poeciliopsis prolifica; assembly: GCF_027474105.1. Lineage (NCBI taxonomy): Eukaryota > Metazoa > Chordata > Actinopteri > Cyprinodontiformes > Poeciliidae > Poeciliopsis > Poeciliopsis prolifica. The sequence continues at coordinate 9,276,091 of NW_026562388.1, forward strand.
TGTGAAATTGGATCCTACAATTAAATCTACATAATGTGAATATCAAAGTGCTTGTCTGCCTACATTAAGATTACTGTTTGCTCCACATTTGAAATTTAAGACCAGCTTTATATTTTTTGTGCTGTGGGAAATATTTATTTCCATCTGTAGTAAAACAGGCAGCAACGGCAAGTAGGACTTCCAGTGTTGCTCATGTCTGGATATTTAATTACCTGCTTTAATGAGAGGAGGAAAATTGCGACATGTATTCCGCCTGACTTGCTTTAATGGTGGTAGCGAGAGCTGCAACAGCATGAGCAAAGATGGCTCCTATTATTCCTGTCCGACAATCGTCTGTCAGGAATCACAATTAGCAGAACAATTGAATTTACAAAGTTTTCAGCAGCTTGTACTCTGGCCAAAATGGATGATATTTTGTATGCTGAGCAGCTGGAGAAACTGTGTGGATGATTAAAGTTATGTTGACTAATCAAGAAAATGTCTGTGCAGCTCAGCGGGTGGGACTAATTGTTTGAGAAATAATGCTTCAAGCCATAAAGTGTCTATCATTTTATTCATCATCTTAGCTATTGCCAAATCTAAACCCCAAATGTGTACTGTCACCACAATATTCAATATATTTTAATGGCACAGTAATCATTTTAAACACATTTCTAAAATGTGGGTACAGAATCCCCAAAATAAAATGCAGTGCAACCAATTGCCTTCAGAACTCACCTTAATGGCAACTAACATTTTAAAGAAATGCATTGGCCAAAAAAGGAAAAAGAAATAAATAAATGTTTGATAAAAAAAAAACAATGGTGCGCATCACTCGTGACACATCATTCCCACAGTAATACAATAGTGTTAGGAGTGAATTTCTTCAGTAGAGAGAGACAAGACAGGAAGAATAAAAAGCTAGAATAATGGCGACAAATGCAGGACAGTTCAATGTAATACAAAACAATACTTAATGCAACATAAGAGTAGAAGTAGAATCAATTTTCTATGTTCAAAATTATTTTAGTCATAGAGCTATTCAAATAAATAAATTAATATGCAATTTAGAGATTTTAATCCACAATAAAAGCACTGAGTTGCATCCTGTGTATCAGGAGATAGGAATACAAAACAATCTTAGTCTTGTGTCTCTTACCAGGTACCCCAGGATGAGTGGGCAGGTTATCCTGGTGGTGGAAAGGATGATGAGATCCCTTGTCGTCGAATGCGGAGTAGCAGCTATGTGAAAGCCATGGGCGATGAGGAGAGCGGGGAGTCAGACTCCAGTCCAAAGACATCACCTCAGAAGTCGGTACGACCAGATGCCCTGATCAAGGCCATCATCAGACCCAAGGAGTTGCTGGACTCTCAAAGGTATTGCTTATGCAAAACTGGAAATCTGTTGTGAATAATCTTTGTCTCATTTCT